>NW_015506671.1:248062-253857 GCF_001515645.1 Sinocyclocheilus grahami | reverse complement strand
CTGTCTCTCTCTCTCTCTCTCTCTCTCTCTCTCTCTCTCTCTATCTCTCCCTATAGTTAAGTAACGTGTGCATTGTTTTACTTACTTGTTTTCGACAAGTAATATAAACTATCCGACCGAACTACAAACTTTCCAGTGATGTCTGTGAGAAAGGGATATTCACTCGACAAGCTCGCGCATCTGCGCCGACGCGCGCTCAATCCACTCAGCGTGCTTTTTTTATCAGCTCGCACACACCAGCTAAAAAGGCGTTAATACTGAATGTTTAACATATTATTCATTGCATACATATACTTCGTAGTAGACATCCATAACTCCTTTCTGCTGTCTGTTGTCAGTGTTTCTTTGTCTGAATATGGCACTTATTACATGCTGTGTGGTATCGGCGTTTGGTATCGGGGCATTTTAACGAGTACGAGTACGAGTACAGGAGACCAGTATCGGGTATCGGTATCGGTGCATCCCTAGTTTTAATGTACTTCAAGTACATTTCAATTGTATTTCAGCTCATTGGAAATGCATTAGCATTAAACTACTAGTAGCTCGCGCATCTGCGCCGACGCGCGCTCAATCCACTCAGCGTGCTTTGTTAATCAGCTCGCACACACCAGCTAAAAAGGCGTTAATACTGAATGTTTAACATATTATTCATTGCATACATATACTTCGTAGTAGACATCCATAATTCCTTTCTGCTGTCTGTTGTCAGTGTTTCTTTGTCTGAATATGGCACTTATTACATGCTGTGTGGTATCGGCGTTTGGTATCGGGGCATTTTAACGAGTACGAGTACGAGTACAGGAGACCAGTATCGGGTATCGGTATCGGTGCATCCCTAGTTTTAATGTACTTCAAGTACATTTCAATTGTATTTCAGCTCATTGGAAATGCATTAGCATTAAACTACTAGTATATTATAAAGCAGTTTTTTTCAGTATATACACACACGTACACACTTTGATATCTAGAAAACTATTATATGTTGTTATGTACATTACAAATATTCATAAAGTACACTAAAAAAGGACAGCAGCATATATACTTTGGTGAAAAACAAAACAAAACATACTATTAAATGTATTAAAAATGCACTTGAAATACAAGTATGTTTATAGTATATTTGTATTGATGGTGATGGGAGGATGACGATGATGCCCTGGCAGCTTAGATGGTGTTTGGCACATGGCACAGACCCAGAGCATCCCAGTGCTGACAACACACGGCGGAATCGAGGGAGTGAGGAGCCAAGATGTAGATGGTGTGGCTGCCAACATCAGGGGGCCAACCGATGGAGATAGAGCTGAGGGTCGTCGCAGGTTCCGGAGACCTGGGCACAGCCTAGTCATCCTGACTCCTGGCATACAATATTTGGCACCAGAGCCTTGCAGCTTTGGAAAAAAACAAAACAGAAACAAAATTAAATAACAGATTTTTACACGAATGACAGAAAGCAAGCACAAATTAGCCAGATGGAATAGACACATTGCTAACGTTTTTCTTCCAAGATTGACCAAATCACCCTCCATTAAGCCCGATTCAAAAATCTCTATAACAGAGGTGATACAACATGAAAATATACTTACTATTCCTTTGCTTGTTTCTGCACTCAGATTTCAGTTTGTCTTCTATAGCAGCTGATCTGGAAAACAACAAATGTTAATATTTCACACACAAAAGCAAATGATGATTGATAATTTGTTTTCTTTTTAAGAATGACAGTACGCTGAGAACAATGTACCTGGTACTTTAAGTAAGGGTAACATAAGTATGTTTTCTGTAAATAAACTAAAAAGTCACTAAAAGTATGCTTGTGTTTAGTACATCCCTTAAAATTGTAAATAAAAATATATTTATTAACATAGTATTTCTACTACACTTTTTAGAAATATACTAATAGTGTGCATGTGTTTAGCATATTCCTTAAAAGTGTAACTAAGCATATATTTATTACCAAAGTATTTCTAGTATACTTTTTATAAATAAATTAAAAGTATGCTTCTGTTTAGCATATTTCTTAGAAGTATAACTAAGCATATATTTATTACCAAAGTATTTCTAGTATACTTTTTATAAATAAATTAAAAGTATGCTTCTGTTTAGCATATTTCTTAGAAGTATAACTAAGCATATATTTTAAGTACTCCTAGTATACTTTTTTAGAAACATATTAAAATGTAATTCAATATATTTTTATTACACTTCAAATAAGCATGTTGGGAATACAAACGTATTATAAACATACTACTTGAATTTCAACATTTAATACTACGTCTTTTTCACCTGGGTACCCTTGAGCAAGGCACAGACCCCCAACTTGCTCCCTGGGCGCCGCAGCAAAAATGTCTGCCCACTGCTCCGTGTGTGTGTTCACTTAGATGGTCAAATGCGGAACACAAATTCTGAGTATGGGACTCCATATTTGGCCACATGTCATGTCCTTTCCTCTTTTTCCTTTCCAATATCCTGGGATGCAGACGTTTTGAATTGAAAAATGTTTTGTGCCCATTGGAGGGCAAAAACTGTAATGAGATTATAATAAAGAGCCCATTGCATTTACAGAAAGAAAATAAATGACAGTAATGCGTTACTGTATTCAGAAGACTGAATGTGTTCCTGCAGAACATTCTTGCTTTGACCAATTAAAATGTTTTTGTTTGTTTTATTTTTTTTACTATGTTAAAATTCAGTTTATAACGTTTTTGGCACACGATGTAGAGCATAGAACTGTTTATTTAGTAAAAAATGTTTATTTTTTAAAGTTAAGACAAACTGTTCAAGTGTTTGTTACCAAGGTGTGTTCAGGTGTTCGTTTTATTTTTTAAAGACGTTTTGAATTGAAAAATGTTTTGTGCCCATGGGAGAGCAAAAACTGTAATGAGATTATAATAAAGAGCCCATTGCATTTACAGAAAGAAAATAAATGACAGTAATGCGTTACTGTATTCAGAAGACTGAATGTGTTCCTGCAGAACATTCTTGCTTTGACCAATTAATATGTTTTTGTTTGTTTTATTTTTTTTACTATGTTAAAATTCAGTTTATAACGTTTTTGGCACACGATGTAGAGCATAGAACTGTTTATTTAGTAAAAAATGTTTATTTTTTAAAGTTAAGACAAACTGTTCAAGTGTTTGTTACCAAGGTGTGTTCAGGTGTTCGTTTTATTTTTTAAAGCTTTCTCCAAACTTTGGAATTAGGGATTTCTTGGTGTACCATTGAAGTATAGTTGACACATTAATGTTGTTTCAACATTTACTTGGTACATCAGATGTCAACACTCTTTTATTTTGACATCTCAGTTGTATTTTCAGGGTTTCAGCAAAAGTGATTTAGAATCAATATGTAACATTGATCCAACAATATTACAATTGTTTCATTCTGAACAATATTATAGATGATTCTTGTTCATTTCAATGTTGATTCAACAGTGCTGTAGCATGAACATCATAGCCGTTGATTAAATATTCTGAAATCACAACCTTGTTTCAGCGTTGGTTGCGGGTGCAAAAGTGATATTGATCCTACATCACTTTGTATCATTAATTCAGTGCAATTAGCATTTACACATTAGCATTGACTTCATATGTTTCAATGGTTTCATGCTATCTGGAGTATTTTGAGCCACCTTTCAGCAGAAACGGATTAGAGATTGTATAGTCAAAAATAAAGCATTAAGCTGAAGAGGGAATTTCTCAATTTTTTTTAATTCACTTCCCCCGCCCCAGGAATTGCACCACTGGAACCAACTTGTTTACGTGAATATTTTGCAAGCAGGAATTTTGACATTCCAGCACATAAAGAAATTATGAAGTTATTTTATCAGGAAAATACCTTACACTTTGAAACAGGGCCAGAATGGGGCCTATTTTCAGTCCATGACTCTAATACCCAAGACCTGCCTCCAAAAGACCAACTTGTTTCAACAGGATTATATACAGATAAATAATAAATAGCATACCGAACTTTTTAGAAAACATTCTACAGTCAAACTTTTCAATAGGCACAGTAGAAAAATACTGCATATACAAATTAAATCAGACAGCAATAGCTTTATGGATTGAACTACAGTGGGTACGGAAAGTATTCAGACCCCCTTAAATTTTTCACTCTTTGTTATATTGCAGCCATTTGCGAAAATCATTTAAGTTCATTTTTTTCCTCATTAATGTACACACAGCACCCCATATTGACAGAAAAACACAGCATTGTTGACATTTTTGCAGATTTATTAAAAAAGAAAAACTGAAATATCACATGGTCCTAAGTATTCAGACCCTTTGCTCAGTATTTAGTAGAAGCACCCTTTTGATCTAATACAGCCATGAGTCTTTTTGGGAAAGATGCAACAAGTTTTTCACACCTGGATTTGGGGACCCTCTGCCATTCCTCCTTGCAGATCCTCTCCAGTTCTGCCAGGTTGGATGGTAAACGTTGGTGGACAGCAATAGATATTCCCAGAAAAACAGACTCTTGTTTGTGTGACTCCTGTTTCATAGGCATATGTTACAAAAATAGAAATTCATTAAATGGCTTTTTTTTTTTTTAATCATCTTGATGAAATTTCTGCCCCACTAAGAGAGAGAGCACTCAAAACTCTTCAGGCTATAGAGCTTTTTAAAGTAGCTAGTACCCCGGCTGGCCCGTTTAACTCTCTTGTGTGCGCAGTTGAAATGCGGCTAAAATTTTTGACCGGCATAACTGAAGAAATCAAACAAACATAAACGGGTTCAGGCGGGGCCCATGGGCTGCAGCCCAGTCAAGCCCAATGGTAAGTCTGTAAGGCCATGACGAATTTTACAGGTTGTTATCTTGAAATCACGATAATTACGATATGCCATGAACACACCTAAACACACCTGAACAAGCTAATCAGGGTCTTAGGCTACTTGCCTACAGGCAGGTGAGTTTCAGGGTTGGAGTTGCATCTAACCGCTTTAAAAACCCTCCTGACCATCCGATTCAGCACATTTTCCACTGTTTTCCACAGGTCGCGAGGATGAAAGCTCAGGTGTGCTGCTCGTTGATTGCTGTTTTGTTGTGTCTCTCGGTTTACTTGAGCACAACAGACGCCAACAAACTGGTCACAGGTGAGATCTTTTAACTTCATTACACAGCGTGAAGAAAATATGTAAATAAGTACACATACAAATTTTGACTTTAGGCACATGTCATATAAATATACAGTACAGATGTTAAACTTTACATGTTGTTATAGTTTAAATAGCCTAATAAAGTTGATGTCTTTTAAGTTTATTATTTAGTTTAAAGTTGATTTATTATCTTTAAGATCAGAGTTTATATGACCGCCTGTCATATCGCACATTATGGGTTTTATGTGTTCTGTCTGATTTGCTACGAACTATATTTTGATTTATTGCTTGTAAATGAAAATGCTTAAAATGTAACTGGTTGTGATGGTACACTCATAAACCAAAATGGTGCTAAATAGCACTATACAGCACCTTTTGTCACAGTAGCCCTGCCAACAGTGGTTCTTTGGCTCGCAATCATAGGAGAGCCTCTTTTGGCACTACATGGCACCCATTTATATACCAAATTATTTGACTACATAACGCAAAGCAGTTAATATATAAACATGGCCCCGTTCATGAAGCGTTAGCAAAACGAATTTTAGTGTAAATTGTTCGTAAAGCTATTCTGATGTAAACTTTTGAATTCATGAAATGTTAATATTTTTGGTACGAAAAAAATGTACACCTGGGCCAATATTCACAAAACATCTTAAGGCTAAAAGTAGCTCATAACTCGCCGATTTAGGAGAAAATCTTAAAAAA
>NW_015506671.1:245223-247870 GCF_001515645.1 Sinocyclocheilus grahami | reverse complement strand
GTGTGCGCAGTTGAAATGCGGCTAAAATTTTTGACCGGCATAACTGAAGAAATCAAACAAACATAAACGGGTTCAGGCGGGGCCCATGGGCTGCAGCCCAGTCAAGCCCAATGGTAAGTTCGTAAGGCCATGACGAATTTTACAGGTTGTTATCTTGAAATCACGATAATTACGATATGCCATGAACACACCTAAACACACCTGAACACGCTAATCAGGGTCTTCAAGATTAGGCTACTTGCCTACAGGCAGGTGAGTTTCAGGGTTGGAGGTGCATCTGACCGCTTTAAAAACCCTCCTGACCATCCGATTCAGCACATTTTCCACTGTTTTCCACAGGTCGCGAGGATGAAAGCTCAGGTGTGCTGCTCGTTGATTGCGGTTTTGTTGTGTCTCTCGGTTTACTTGAGCACAACAGACGCCAACAAACTGGTCACAGGTGAGATCTTTTAAGTTCATTACACAGCGTGAAGAAAAAATGTAAATAAGTACACATTATGACTTTAGGCACATGTCATATAAATATACAGTACAGATGTTAAACTTTACTTGTTGTAGTTTAAATAGCCTAATACAGTTTATATCCCTAAGTTTATTTAGTTTTAAGTTTATTATCTTTGAGATCAGAGTTTATATGACCGCCTGTCATATCGCACATTATGGGTTTTGTGTTCTGTCTGATTTGCTACAAACTATATTTTGCTTTATTTCTTGTAAATGAAAATGCTTAATGTAACTGGTTGTGATGGTACACTCATAAACCAAAATGGTGCTAAATAGCACTATACAGCACCTTTTGTCACAGTAGCCCTGCCAACAGTGGTTCTTTGGCTCGCAATCATAGGAGAGCCTCTTTTGGCACTACATGGCACCTATTTATATACCAAATTATGACTACATGATGCAAAGCAGTTAATATATAAACATGGCCCCGTTCATGAAGCGTTAGCAAAACGAATTTTAGTGTAAATTGTTCGTAAAGCTATTCTGATGTAAACTTTTGAATTCATGAAATGTTAATATTTTTGGTACGAAAAAAATGTACACCTGGGCCAATATTCACAAAACATCTTAAGGCTAAAAGTAGCTCATAACTCGCCGATTTAGGAGAAAATCTTAAAAAATAATGGGCGTGTCAATCCTAAATTTAGGACTATGAACTCGGAATATGAACATTTTAGAAACATTTGACAATGAGCTTTTAAAAAGGTATCGGCTTTGGTTTGGAGGTTATCCCAACTCAAAAAATTATTATATCCTTAATATATAGATATTGTTCTTTCATAATATATAGATGGTTTTCTTTTATGTTTGCATGTCTTACTATCAGCCATGATTATTCTACTCTGTTAATTAAAAGGCTGTTTATATGCATATTGTTTACGAGAAGCATGCATATAAGAGGCTGACAATTAGCTGAATATACTTGTTTAATTAGTGACACTTAGCCTGCATTTTAAAATCTTTATTTGAATATGGCAACATAATATTGTAGAGCGCGATATTTCTATGAATAAATCTGACAGACTATCAGCCAATCACTGTGTGCATAGTTAAGTATGCTGACATCCATAGCAACGAAGTCAACCGCCCCCTTACTCTTAGCTTAAGACTTCTCTCTATTCCTTAGTAAAAGTTTGTCTCCGCAGCTTTGTGAATGGGTTTTAAGAGAACTCTTAGCTAAACTTTTACTGCTATTTAGGATAACTCTTAGTGGTAAAATAAAATGTTTTGTGAATACGGGCCCTGATCCCTACCACATGTAAACAGTGCGTAAAACGTTTTGTTGCTTTTGGAAAACTGATGACACTGCATTTTGATGCACTATATAATATTTCACAAGTGAATATTTCACAAACCTGAGAAGGGAGTACAAAAGATTTCACAGCGTTCCTGGACATGCAACTTGCGTAATTGTCATTTATACGCAGGGATTACGCTAATTGTGAATGAGCATGCATGCGTGCCCTTTTTATTAATTATTGGAATTCATTAACATACACATTTAGATATCAAATATGCTATTTATGAAGTGTTTGTTAATCCGGAGGAGCGTTTTCGGGGTTGTCTGTTTAATGGCAAATTACTTATTTATTTCTGCAAGTTTCGTGAATGAGTCCCATAGCCTTTTTATTGAAATGGGTCACAATTTCAGTATATGACTGACTTCACAAACACCTAAGACATTTTCTAAGCATCTATTTGACATTTGATTGGAAACACTCTAAAAAAATATCTTGCAGATATTCCTCCTTCAGCGTAATTTAAACTATTTATTAATCAAATTAAATCACTATAAACAAAATCCATATATGGATTGTGCATAAGTTAAGTTTAAATACAATGTTTTAATGTAGAAATATTACATAATTGCAAAAATGAAATGATGAGCTACTTTTTAAAATATGAAACTACAACCGCCAGTAGGTGGCAGCAAGTGACTGTCTTAATGAGTGAGTTGAATCCTTAAATCAACCGATTCGTTTAAAATGCTCATTCATTTAACTTGGCAAACGACTGTACTTGTAGTCTGTTTGAACCATTTACTGCTCTGTGTAATGCTGAGAAACAAAACACTGTGTTGCTCGGAGATGCATTGATGGGGCAAAACAGAATTTTGTGTCTGAAAGTTATTCAGTAACTTGTT
>NW_015506671.1:241592-244583 GCF_001515645.1 Sinocyclocheilus grahami | reverse complement strand
AAGATGTCTGTTAAAGATCGCTTTATCTGGAAAGCATCTGCTGTGTACAAACATCTGATAGAAATCTTTCAGACATCCGTTTTACATGCATTCTAAATCAGAAAGAGCTTAAAGACATTTTCTAAGCATCTATTTGACATTTGATTGGAAACACTCTAAAAAAATATCTTGCAGATATTCCTCCTTCAGCGTAATTTAAACTATTTATTAATCAAATTAAATCACTATAAACAAAATCCATATATGGATTGTGCATAAGTTAAGTTTAAATACAATGTTTTAATGTAGAAATATTACATAATTGCAAAAATGAAATGATGAGCTACTTTTTAAAATATGAAACTACAACCGCCAGTAGGTGGCAGCAAGTGACTGTCTTAATGAGTGAGTTGAATCCTTAAATCAACCGATTCGTTTAAAATGCTCATTCATTTAACTTGGCAAACGACTGTACTTGTAGTCTGTTTGAACCATTTACTGCTCTGTGTAATGCTGAGAAACAAAACACTGTGTTGCTCGGAGATGCATTGATGGGGCAAAACAGAATTGTGTGTCTGAAAGTTATTCAGTAACTTGTTGTTTATTGTACATTTGCGATAGTGCAGATATTCGGAAAAACAGGACTCTAGTTTGTGTGACAGGCTAACTCCTATATCGTAGGCATTCACTCATTAAATGCAGGGTTCGTTCAACCAATACATTTCGATGACTTAAGGCAATATTCATGACCTAATGTGCCATTTTTACACAAATGTTTGGAAAATGAATGATTATTAGTGCTATTTGTTTGCTTTCTAATAAGCACAGGCTGCGACTGCGCCAGACGTTACTTCATGCAGAGAACATAAGTTAGGCTACATAATCACATAACTGAATGTTAAGTATATTGTAATTTGCTTAGCCAGTATTATAAATTAAACTCAGGACCTGAGTTTTCTGTAAATTAAACAGATTAATTCTTAAAATTAAAAGTTACAAATTATTCAGTCAAGAGCAGTGAGTGATTTTGTATTTTGTTGTTAACATTAACAAAAACCAACAATTAATTAACACCGTTAACATTAATATTTGGTATGAAAGTCATTGCAGCTTTTATACCTGCTGTCTGTGTTAAAGAACAAAAGAAAAAAAATCACTCTGCTCAAATCTGCTCTTGACTAAATTTTTTCAAATTTAATATGGAATAATATATAAATATAATCTATATTTATGACTTTTATACATCATAATATTTTGTTCCTGAACAGTAGAAGCTACTGTTAGTTTTAGGCTAGCCTACCTGAAAAAGTTGAGCGAAAAGACGCGGTACAGCTGAACCACACACGCTGTTTTCAAATGATTGACTTGATCTTATATTCTGTTTTTTTTTGTTTTTTTTTTTGTTTTTTTAAACCCCTCTAACCTAAATTGTATATTAAATACATGTTTGGGGGAATTTTCCAAACGTGCGAAACCTGCGGGAATGAGTAAAACCAAAACGCGCAATCCCGCACCGAGATTCAGGACGTTATTAAACATTCTATTATATAGATTTGTAAAAGACATTTCCACGACTTTTCCAAAGCTTTCTGGAGTTTTCATGACCGCACGAACCCTGTAAAGGGCTATTTTTATTTTTTTAAATAGTTTTGATAATTTCTGCTCCACTTTGTGTGGAGGTAGTGAGACAGGACAAAGTCCCTGTAAGATATTCGGGTATTCTATAGTCTTTGGACTGGAGAGAGAGCTCAACTCTTCAGATTAATTTAGTGGAACATTAATATAATCCGCTGTTACGAATTGAGGCGTGAACATGTGAGAATGTATCATTATCTTTGTAAATGTGCGCTCTTTCGGGCTAAAGGCTTAATTGAACTGTTTAAAGTAGCCATGTGATCACAAATTAATCAGCGATTCGGCGCAGCGCAGGTGTGTGTGTTTTTTTTTTTTTTTCTGTGAAAAACATAAATTCCAGTTTATGCTGTTTGATTATGGGTTCGTAGTTGGAAGCTGTTAGCCCCGACTGACCCGTGTGCGCGGTTGAAATGCGGCTGATAATTTCTGACTGGCACATAACTGAACAAATGTAAACGGGTTAAGGCGGGGCCCCAGCCCGTTTAAGCCCAATGGAAAGTCTGGCCATGGTAGTGAGGCATTCAGTGATCTGCTTTTTCTATCATGTGTTTGTATAACAGAAAAGCCAGGAGTGTGTCCAATCAGTAACATAGGAGCGTGTGTTGAGTTGTGTTCCCAAGACGGTAACTGTCCAAAAGATGAGAAATGCTGCAGCAATGGATGTGGACATCAGTGTATGCCTCCATATAAAGGTATTTATATTGTTATATTAATGTGAATTCAATTAGTTCTTAACATTTTAAAATGCAGTGAGGGTTCAGTGATCTGTTTTCTCGATCATGTGTTGTATAACAGAAAAGCCAGGAGTGTGTCCAAGCAGTAACATAGGAGCGTGTGTTGAGTTGTGTTCCCAAGACAGTAACTGTCCAAATGATGAGAAATGCTGCAGCAATGGATGTGGACATCAGTGTACGGCTGTATCTAAAGGTATGTTATACTAATTCATTGGTCAGCTTTTTTTTCCCTTAACACAGTGATTGAGTCATTCAGTGATCTGGTTTCTCTGTTGTGTTTGTATAACAGTAAAGCCAGGAGTGTGTCCAAAGAGATTCCCTGGAGTAGGATTGTGTAAAGGGTTGTGTGTCAATGACATTGACTGTCCGAAAGATCAAAAATGCTGCCGCACTAAATGTGGACGTGAATGTACACCTCCATTTAAAGGTATTTATATTGATGCTTCGGTCCCCAACACACACCGTTTTTGAGTTATAATTTTCAACGGCAAAGTAACTGAATTTGGCCCATAGCACCATTTTCAAGCACATGGCTTTTCAGAATGATTAATACTCTTTGAAATACAACTTGCTCTAAAAGTAAAACTTGTTCATGCTTTCAGTGTTTTGTGATGCGTTTGAGTTTGAATGCATCTAAATGAAC
>NW_015506671.1:231883-241495 GCF_001515645.1 Sinocyclocheilus grahami | reverse complement strand
AATGATGAGAAATGCTGCAGCAATGGATGTGGACATCAGTGTACGGCTGTATCTAAAGGTATGTTATACTAATTCATTGGTCAGCTTTTCCCCCCCTATTACAGTGATCGAGGCATTCAGTGATCTGGTTTCCCTGTTGTGTGTTTGTATAACAGTAAAGCCAGGAATGTGTCCAAGGAGATTCCTTGGAGTAGGATTGTGTAAAGGGTTGTGTGTCAATGACATTGACTGTCCGAAAGATCAAAAATGCTGCCGCACTAAATGTGGACGTGAATGTACACCTCCATTTAAAGGTATTTGTTATATTGATGCTTGGGTCCCCAACACACCGTTTTTGAGTTTTATCATTTTCAACGGCAAAACAACTGAATTTGGCCCATAGCACCATTTTCAAGCACATGGCTTTTCAGAATGATTAATACTCTTTGAAATACAACTTGCTCTAAAAGTAAAACTTGTTCATGCTTTCAGTGTTTTGATGTGTTTGAGTTTGAATGCATCTAAATGAACAGAATAATTCTGACTATCTGTATCCATGCAGTGAGGCCTGGTCTATGTCTCAAACCAAATGTGTGCTGATAACTCTTCCCATGATGATCAGTATGCTGCCAGACAGAAGTGTTGCCCAACCACCTGTGCATGCAGCTAACCATGCCAGTTTAGCCATCGGGAAAAAGTCCTCGATTGTTCGCTGCGTTTTTCTTTTTCTTTTTTTGTCCATGCTATACTTGATCTTTTCAATTCATTAAATCTCATAGCTTAGTGAAACTTCTGTGTGTGTGTGTATAAATAATAAATGTTGTTGGGGTGAAGTACAAATCTACCAGAAATAAACCAAGAATGCGGGGTAACCCTAACGGGAGAGCAATGTAGTATGTGTAAACACTGGTTTAATGGTTTTGAAAATTTAGTATATAGCGAGTCAATATGCCTCTAAACACTCCAGATTTGGTGACTTTTTTTAATATAATCTAGTCCTGATGACTAATATGCTTGTATATTAATGTATGTATACTTATATATAATGTACTTTTGACTCATTCTTTTTCTTAAAATTTGATTTAAAAGGCTAAAATGTTAAGTTGATCATTTTATAAAACGGATTTTGTGAAAACATACCCTGCTCACAGGTAATTTGTGTAGGTCTTCAAAAAGGTTTTATTTATTTTTTTCCTTTTCAAGCAAGTAGTAGGCAGCTGACTAAAAAGGTAATCGATAAACCCTGCACCCTCTGACTAAAATCAGACGGAAGCACCAGAAAAGACACAAACAGAATTCCTTTTCCCCTTTCTTTCTTTCTTTGCTATACTTGATCTTTTAAATTCATTAAAAATAAATCTCAGCTTAGTGAAACGACGGTGGAGTTTGTTTGTGTGTTTTTTTTTTTTTATATATATATATGAATGTTGTTGGGGTGAAGTACAACTCTACCAAAAATTAAACCAAGATTGCAGGGTAACCCTAATGCGAGAGAAGTGTTATATTTGTGTAAACACTGGTTCAATAGTTTTGAAAACTTTCAGTATTTAGTGAGTCAATATGCCTCTAAAAACTCCAGAATTGATCTTTTTTTTTTTTTTAAATATAGTCCTGATGACTAATGTACTTGATACTTTTGACTCTTTCTTTTTCCTAAAATATGATTTAAAGACTAAAATGTGAAGTGTATAGTTTTATAAAACTGTTTTTGTGAAAACCTACCCTGCTCACACAGTATGAAGTGTATTTGTGTAGGTCTTAAAGGTTTCATTTCTTTATTTTCACTTTTTTTTTTTTTTTAAACGCGCAAGTAGTAGGCAGGTCACTAAACAGGTAATAGATAAACCCTGTATAACACCTAAAACCCAATGGGCGCGCTTCAGGCGCAGCAGGACATTGTGTCAGGTTTTAGTGATGCATGCCACTGAAAACCGGAACTGTGCGTCAGATGTCATTCCTCTTAATATTAAAACTGCCCCTCCGTCTTTGCCTCTGTCATTTTCATTTTGTCTTTCCTTTTATGCCTGATAAAGTAGCTTGCATTTACAAGTCTGTGGGGAAACACTGTCTGTCAACAAACAAAAAGCATGCTTCAGAACGGTTTTGAGAAGGTGCTTAAGTTTTGATCCATGTATTACTATGAATTAGGCTGCTACTACTATTATCATCCTCTTGTGCCCTGCAATAATCATTTACTCAAACTCTCTTTTATGAGATAAAGGGGTAAAAAAAAAAAAAACGGCCAAAAAAATCAGCATCATATATCCGCCATCAGTTGCCCTGATTTCTAAATATCTGCATCGGCCAGAGACAAACCCTTGTCAGTCGACCTCTATTGCTGACTCTTAAGTTAATTGTTTTGCCACTTTTGCACTTGGTATTAAAAGGGTCATATGATGCGATTTTAAATTTTTCCTTTCTCTTTGGAGTGTTACGAGCTCTTGGTGCATAAAGAAGATCTGTAAAGTTGCAAAGACTAAAGTCTCAAATCCAAAGAGATATTCTTTATAAAAGTTAAGAGTCAACCACACCTACCTAAAACGGTTCGTTCTAACACGCCCCCACATATCTACTTCACTATGTGGGAAGATTTGCATAATGCCACCCAAATGTTCACGCAAAAAGGCGTAGCTTTTATTCTGGCTGTTGTATTTTTGCTGCCGCCATGTGAATGCGCTGTGTGATTCGTTGTGAAAGCGAAACTACTTTGTTTGGCCTTCCAAAAGAGGACGATATCTGCTTCGTCATGCCTAGAGCTGATCCGTGCTGGTTGCTGAGGAAATACAATTTTGCGCTGTGGATCGCCGGATTGGTTTTCACCGTGGACTAAGCGGAGTCCAGCCCGGAGTTGCCGCAAGCCTCCTTCGTCGAATGCTCACTTGAATGCTCCTCTGCTCACTCAGCCTGCCGGCCATTCCTCACTTTATCCCCCGGCCTCTGCTCACTCAAGGCCGCCGTGTGTGACGCTGTTTCGTTGTGAAAGTGAAAATGCTTCGTTTGGCCTTCCAAAAATGGACACGACTAGAAATCAGTGGTTAAGTTGTATTTACAACACTGTTCCAGAACACTTCAACCCAAATACTCAGATGTGTGCAGCACATTTTATGGAGGACTGTTTACTGTTCCTGGTAGAGTAGACTACAATTCTGGCTGTTCTGACTCAAAGACTGTAAGTATGTTTTTTATATTTAAAGAGTTTTTATATTATATATTTAAAGCAAGTTTTTTTGGGCATTGTAGAGTAGCGCTTGTTTGTCATTTCTCCGATCACAAATGCAAACCGCATAAACACATTTCATTACACCAAATACACAAAATAATGTTCTTTTTAGCAGCAGCATATGACCCCTTTAATGTATTTTGAATGCAAAGGGCACTTTATTTTTTTCCAAAAAATAATGTTTATTTGTTATGCATGCGGTGTATATTTATTAAAAACGAGTTTTGTAATAACCATTTGTTCCGGTCCGGACCTTTGACACTGATGAAAATTCAGATTTGGACCTTTGAATGTTGACTTTGAGACCCCCTGGTGTAGACTGTTTGTGAAGCTGTTTCAAACATAAAGCTTACATGACCGATGTGATTGTAATTTCAAAGGTTTAATAGACATAGCGGAATCGTCATTTAGGAATAAGATCACACGTGTTTGAATCGAGATTGCGATCTTTTAATTATTCATTGTGCATACATGATCCTATAGACTATGTATATTTGTTATATAATAGGCTACCTCAAAAGTAACCCGGGGCCCAGGCCTCCTCTGCAACCCATGTATGTATGTATATATGTATAGTCGCGGGGTGAATGAGAACACTGATCGAAAGAGCCCCGGAGGGTGATTTATTGCCCACACACTGATCACACGTGCTCTGAGGAATGGTGCTCGGTGCCCGTCTCAGCCTGGAGCTCTGGGGTGCCTTCCCAGTGGTGTCTCTTCTCCTGGCTTTTAAGGCCAGCGGGAACGAGCTCCAGGTGCGCCACTCATCGCGCACAGGTGTTGTGCGTCGGTGATCAGTGTGGCAGAGGCGTTTCCAGGGCGACGCTAATCTGGACTCGGGATACTCGCCACAATATATATATATATATGTAGAGATGCAATGGTTCAGGTTTTGCATGGTTCATTACATATTGCGGTTTTGGGGTCACGGTTTCAGTACGGTTCGGTTTGGGGGTGCATGGGGCCAAAGTGAATATACACTATTATTTGGTAACAAACACTTGAACAGTTTGCCTTACCTTCAGAAAAGCTTTTTTAAAAATCATTAAATAAACATTTTTACTAAGCAGTTTTTTGCTCTACATTGATTGGCAAAAACAACTGTTATAAACAGTACTTTTAACATAAAAAGGAAGCAGAAGAACAAGGTAAATTCACAAATTATAGATAAATGGAAACAAAGAAAAAAATCAACTGGTCAGAGGTAGAATGTTCTGTAGGAACACATTCAGTGTTCTGAACATAGTTCACATGTTACTATCATTTTTTCTGAAAATACAAGGGACTATTAAATATAATCTCATTCATAATAGAGAAATAAAATTTAAAGTCCAATTTGCTTGCTTGATGTTTAATTGCATAATGAGTCACTTTGGAATATAAGCCACAGCACATTGCAGATGATAAAAAATGCAACTTATATTTCAGAAAATATGTTACAAGATGTATGTGTAACAAGTGGTTCCCCGCATTATTACAACAAAACGTCTTGTGATTACAGTAGCAATGGAGCAGCTCTAATGTGTACTGTGCTATTAAAATAGAGATGAAATACGATAGAACAGGGTTCCTCAAATCTTGCCCTGGAGGGCCAATGCGCTGCAGAGTTTAGCTTCAACGCTGATCAAACTCACCTACCTGTGATTTTCTAATGATCCCGAAGACATTGATTAGTATGCTCAGGTGTGTTTGATTACGGTTAGAGTTAAAGGCTGCATTCGAAACCGCATACTTCCATACTATTTAGTAGGCAAAAAGCAGTAGGCAAAGGAAAATGCATGAAATCTCAATATCCACAAAAGAGTAGGCGAGATTTACCTGGATGCAGCACTATTTCTCGCGAGATTCGGGCGTACTCATACTTAAGTATCGTTCAAATATGCCTACTTACCTACTATATAGTAGGTGAAATGGGTATGTTAGAAGAGTAGTATGTCCGAAACCACAGTATTCATAGAGTAGCCGAGAGATCCCCGAATGGCCTACTGCGTCCCGTCCAGACTCCGAAGTGCCGATCGCGGGATATTTTTCTATCCCACAAAACCAAGAAGAGAGGATGCGTCTAATCTGCCGCAAATCCTTAAAAAGAAGAAGAAGAAGAGGAGGAGGATACGTCATAATCGAACATGGAGAAGAACGAGGATGTTTTCAAATGTGAGTATTAAAAACCAAAAACATGGTTTCTTGTGTTAAAATTGCTTTTTTTTTTAACTACTGTAAAGTAAACTGTTGAAGGTGTTTGCACAGATATTATAGTATATTTGTGATTTTGTTGTAAAAACGTGTTTATTTATAGCATCAGCAACTGCCTCAACATTTCTATGTACTCTCTAAAAATAAATGGTGCTAAAGAGCACTAAAAGTGGTTTGCCGGCTCGTAATCATAGGGGAACCATTTTTTATTAAAACCATATTAGGCTAATAGTAGGCCTATAAATAGTTAAAAAATAATAGAAATGTTCTAAATGAGTTGTTTATTTGTATATAATATAGATTAATGCTGTAAAATATAAAAATAAATGTATAATACTTATAGGGCAGGGTGGGCTAAGATTAGCCATCTTTTATTTATGTGGTCCTCAAGGGAAAATGACGCAGAAATACAAAGAAAGTATCTATCTTATCTATCCTATCCTAATGAAAGCATTCCTATCATTTTAAATGATCAGAATGTATCTATGACAAAGGGTTCTAAAAATATGGCTTCTTATAAAAAAGTGTTCCCATGGCTCAGTTTGCCCCGGGTTAGGGGTAAGTTGACCCGATTCGAGTCAGTGGGTAAGATGCACCGTCTGGGTGTAAAATGACCATCTAGCCAAATCTGATTCAAACCCATGTGAAATAAATAACAATTTAAAACCTAATTTAATTATTTCCTTTTACAAACAGTCATATTTATTTTCATAAAGTTAACTTTAACATAAAACCAACCAAATGATGTTTAAATTTCAGTATTTAATTGTTTGCGTTTCTGAAACAATATGTTGAACACAAGTTTCTTAGCCTTCCTAAAAACAGACAACAGAGTTTGTTGGTCATTAGTGACTACAGGTAGAAAGATATATCTGATTATAATGTGATGAAAAGCATTTTCTGGTTCTTAGCCGAGAAGGATTTGGTGCACTTGTACACTGTACAAGTAATAATAAATATAAATAATTACTAAACCAGTAAAATCACATTAAAACATAAATATTTTTAGACCTGGATAAATTTGTTTTGATGTAACAACCATTACATCTGTTATGCTAAAATTTTACTTTTGACAAGCCAAAAACAGTTTTTAAAATAAATGGGTGCCTTCCATTCCCCCCTCATGTGATTCTCCTTTTCACAGTCTGGCAGAAATGATGGGTGGTTCCAAAATACATGGTCACATGACCGTAAAAGTGTACAGTTGCCAAGATACAGGGGGTGGGTCAACTTACCCATTGGCTCAACTAACCCCACTCTCCCCTACTTCCATTGAAGATGAAGCAGAAGCAGGCTAAGAGAGTGAGGGAGAGCCCACTCTTATCAAAACATCTACAATAAAGTCTGAAATTATTACGGAGTGTGCTGTCTTCTCTTTTAATCGTATATTTGTAACAACTGGATCATTTGTATTAACAAGCACCCACCCCCCTAGTGCCCCTTTTTTGGTTTGGGCAACTGCCCCTCAAAATGTCTGTGCACGGCCCTGTTGAGAAGCATATGAAATAGAAAGAATGCGATTAATAGAAGAATTAAGTTTGCTGAATATTGAAAGTATAACAATTAAGACAATACTAGAGTATGCTCCAGCACAGTATAAAGTCTATAATGCAATTATTAATTATTTGAAAGCAATAGGTTTAATAAATATTGAGAGCAGCTGAGAAGATCGTTGGTGCCTCTCTCCCCTCCCTTCAGGACATTTACAACCTTTTAAGTGGGTTTGCCAACCGCCATTAAAAAAGAAAAGAAGAAGAAGAAAATGCACACGCTGGAAAAGCTGCCACATATAACAGCTTTCTACTTGGGGACCTTGATAAATGTAGCGGAGTACGATATTTGTATGTCTTGACTTGTAAATATGGACGCTTTCTAAACTTGCTTCGAAAACTTTGCGAACCTTTAGTAAACAAGTCCACGACACTTTTACGTTTTGTTCAACAACTGAACATACCTTCCCGAAGGGGGAAAAAAGGGCCCTCCGAAGGGGCCACATCCATTTACTTTGTTACAATATGATGAGCCACATGGGTCTTTCCTGTCACAAGAAGTACTGCACAAGAAGAGATAGGCCTACTGTACACTGATGTGACATTGACTACAGAGGTACTGTACATTAATGTGAATTTAGATCAAAGTTCATTTTGAAATCAAAAGTATTAAAATAACGTGATCATGGTCGGTTTCTGCACATAAAAGATAGCAACAAGTTACTGATCTAATTCCTTTATTGTTATAGATGTAGTCATTGGAAAATTTCGGTGGATATATTATGCTTCTGCACATTTGTAGCGGTTAATAAAATGGTCTCCCAAACAGAAAGCAGAAAAAACTCCTGCAAGGATGGGTGCCATATGCATTTATTTTGATGATGTTTTATTTATCTCAGACTGTGAGAAATAACATTGTTATAGGCCAGTTTTATAGTCTTTCAGCATATATGACTCGAATAATCTGTTTCTACAACAAACACTTAGAATAAAGTCAGATCTCTGCTGATGATGCTGTACGGTTTGTTTCAGGTGTCTCACTAGTTATTGAAAGGCCTTTTTATCATGTCAATAGTTCATGTTTTCACCTCATTGGTTATGCTGATATGTTTAAATCACCTGTAAACTGCTACTTAAAGCGCATGCATTGGTGTAAACAGCCACACCATCACCATAAATCTCTTAAGAGCATTTCATTATAGTTTGTGATAAAGCAGGTTTCATTGAACTGAAGTGTTATATGTTGGTTACAAATCATACATTTGTTTCAGATTTTTTTTTCTTCTTTTGTTATTCTTAGTTTTTTCTTTTTTAATTTGGATTATTTTAATTGTGGTACTTATTCATCATTTTTTTCTAATATTAATTTGTCTATATGTCTGTATTAAAGATAAAGAATGTAAAAACAAAAACAAAAATCACAGACAAAACAGAAATACACAGAATATTAAAAAATAAAAATAAATTCAGTGACTTTACATTTTGATAAATGGATATATACACATAGTACATAAATGCTTCAAATGTGTGAATGAGTCAAAACATCTGTTTTATTTCGGATTTATTTTTTGATTTCTGCAGATCTGCACCTCCTTCCACAAGTACTGTACCTTCAGTGAAGCTCCTCCCACAGCAATTCACCAATAAAAGTTGGAATATTCCCATCAGTGAAGAAGAGTTTTCAGTGACCGGAGTGATCCAGAACCCTACAAAATGAAACCTGAAGATACTGAAGAACATGGAGGTTGGTGTTTATTCTTTATTATTCATTTATAATGCTGAAGAACATTAAGGTAATAAAACTTAAAGAATCTTATCAGATTTAGTGGTTGTCTTTGTCCTACGAGCTGTAAAACAACAGCAGTAGCAAATAATATACTGACCACTTTCCATGAAATGGGTATGAAATCAGTATCTTTATTTTATTTATTTAGTCATTTATCAGACGCTTTTATCCAAAAAATAAGCAATCAATTGTAGTATTAAAAAAACTAAAAACAGATCCAAAACTAAAAGCTAAAACTTTATTAATACTGCCTATACACATTTTAAAAATAAAGAGATTAAATAAAAATGACAAATGCATACAACAAAATTTCAAAACTTAACATTTAAATGGAAAAACTAAAAATAAAGCTAAAAACAATTCAAAATATTAAAGAACAAAAATATATATATACACACACACATTTATAAATCATACACTATCAAACTGAAATGTATAACTTCGTTATAAGTTTGTGTTTTCAATAAATAATTAGTGAAAGGAGATTTTAATATTATACAAACTGTTTATTTATTTTATATCTCGATCAGAAATTTCGCAACAGTGTTATTAAAATTTTGAACATGTGTAAATACATTTTCCACCCATCCTAAATTTTGTTTATGGCGCTATTTAAAAAATTGTCCTATATGTTCTGTCAAAGACCGAACAAGCGGCACTAATGATGGGGGAGCGTGAAAAAAAAAAAACCGTGTGTGTTGACGCGCAGCCTAGAGACCTGAGCGGGACAGTTTTCTTAAGCCCTCTCCCCCTGAATTTCTGCGCATTACCGCCCGCTCCCGCAACGTGTGTGTCACGCTCCCGCAAACATTCTTATTGTCTTATTGTATATTGCATCAACGAAAATAGTTCCAAATATAGTAACAGCTGAGCCGCTGCGCATCTTCCTCCCTGCACCTTTTAAGTACCATTTTAGGTGTTGGGATGTCAGGAGGGCTGGTCTG
>NW_015506671.1:225151-229511 GCF_001515645.1 Sinocyclocheilus grahami | reverse complement strand
CTGCAACATGGAGCTAAGGAGAAAAATGTAGAACTTGAAAAATTGTAAAAACAGTTTAGTGAAAAGCGTTTACAGTTTAAAAGCAAATAGAATCCTGTTTTTTTAATTACTTTTCTTAATATTTTTTTTTGCAGATTTGCACATGTACAAGGTTTAAAATGTTCATGAAATATTTTCAAAAAATACTGACTTTTTGAGCAGCTGCATGTTTGAGCAGCTGCATTCCTCTTGGTCAAAGATGAAAAAATGGGATTTACAATAAAGTTTATTTGTTAATTAGTAACGTATCTTCTGAGTGAATGTGCAAATGTGTAATGTTATCAGCTTTTATCGTGTTATTACAACATTTAACCACTTTTTATTAATTTAAAAATTGAGATTCTTTCAAATTTAAATCTTGTAAAAGAACTACAGCAAAAATCAGTTTGATGCATATTTTATCAATATTTTCTAAATTTAATTTGAATATTACTGACTTCAATGGATTTCATTAAATTCCTTTGAACACGACTGCTCAAAACAGTCTAAATTTATGAAATCTACACATTCAAAACATTATTACTCTGAAATGTTTCATGTAAATGTTAAGTGTAAGTGAAATGTTAAGTACTGCAAGGTCTTTCATGACACTACATATGCTGGGGTGTGATATAAAATAAATGGTGCTTGAAAAAGTCCTTGAATCTGGGGTTCATGAAAGAGTGGGAACCCTGTTCAAAGTCCAAAGCGCGAGGAATATCTGCGCTGAAACAGTGTTACCTGTCAGTTGCTCACACATAGTGTTCAAATTAGGATCTTTAATATTTTCTAATGTTTTAAAAGATGTTTCTTCTGCTCAGCAAGGCTGCTTTCATTTCAAAAATACATGCCTTATTCAAGAAGGGGGTCTGATGGCCAAAAAATATTATTTTACTAACTTATTAATTTTATGTTAAATTGTGCTTTGTTGGAATAATGTCTGCTAGAATGTTAAAACATGTTCAGTGTTAAATATTTTTAAATTACTGTTTTGTAATTGATTTTTTTCTTTGAAAAGCAAGACAAAATAGTAAAAATTGTATTTATGCAATTTATAAATGTAAAAATAAAATTAATTTCTTCGGCTTTCGGCCCTGTGTTTCATTTTGTTCGGTTTCGGCTTCGGCCAAGAATTTTCATTTCGGTGCATCCCTAGCTCTCACTACTACAGAAAATAATAATTGGAAGATTGATGTACACAATTCATGAACATATAACTTATTTATAAAAAATATCATAAAGATCATATTTTAGTGTAGCAACGGTATTCTTTCTGCTATTCATTTTTATGTCCTTTCCCTTCACATTTCTGGCTTTGAAGTTTTTTAATGATTTACTGAAAACTTCACCTTTTTTGCTTTCATTTTAGACCTGATGGAAGAGGAGGAGGAGAGTGAAGAACTGAGTGAAGCAGAAGAAAAACATGTCAAAACTGGAGTAAAATCTGTGAGTCGCTCACAGGCTCAACGTAAATGTGTACTGAAAAGAAATCCCCCCAAAAATTTCACTTGCCCTGAGTGTGGTAAGAGTTTCCCATACAAAAAAGTCTTAAAGTTCACATGAGAGATCATAGTGAAGAGAAGCCGTACACATGTGATCAATGCGGGAAGAGTTTTACACAAAAGGGACACCTTAAGAGACACGTGATAATCCACACTGGAGAGAAACCATACACGTGTGACCAGTGCGGAAAGAGTTTTACACTACAAGGAGATCTTAAGGTTCACAAGAAAAGCCACACTGGAGAGAAACCGCACACATGTGATCAATGTGGGAAGAGTTTCGCACTAAAATCAAACCTTAACATACACATGAAGATCCACACCGGAGAGAAGCCGTACACATGTGGTCAGTGTGGGAAGAGTTACAGACAGATTGGCTTTTTTAAGTTACATCTGCGTTCTCATTCTGGAGAAAGACCATTCAACTGTGATCAGTGCGGTAAAAACTTTTTTTGGCCAGAATCCCTGAAGAACCACATGAAAGTTCATACACAGGAGAAGCCTCACATGTGCTCTTCGTGTGGAAAGCGTTTTAGTCAGCAAGGTGCTTTAAAAAGACACCAGAAAAGTCACAGCGGTGTGAAGGAACATATGTGCTTTGATTGTGGGAAGACTTTTGTTACAAATGCTGAACTAAAACTGCACCAGAGAATGCACACTGGAGAAAAACCTTACGAGTGTTCACATTGTGACAAGAGATTCAGTCGGTCAGAATATCTGAGAACACATGAGAGGATTCACACTGGAGAAAAATCATATCACTGCCTTCTGTGTGGGAAGAGTTTTACTCAATCATCTTCTTTACGCCGCCACACATGTCTGAACACAAAGAAGTTCATGTTCAGATCCAGCACTTTAAAGTGCAATGCTGCGTCCTCGCCAAATGTGACACAATAAAAAAGCTCTCTTCTATATAAATCTAACCATTCTATATATATAGATTCTATATAAATCTAATCCTAACCAGCTGCAACATGTGACAGCACAACATTTTTCACAGTGAGATCAAATTTCCTCCCAAAAATGTGTGAAAAAGTGTAGACATTTGCAAGAGAAGACTTCTGCTGTGCTGAAAAAGTGATGATGAAGATCAAGTGGATCCCAGGTTCATTAACCGTGTCTTAGCAAATGAGAAAAACTGTAATGCAGTTGAAATACTACTGCAACTCTAGTTGTTCAACTCGGTTTTTCAAAGATTTCATTTTTTGATTCAGAATATATTTCAATAAGGTATTAGGCCTACTGTAGAATTGTAGCAAATTGCGGTCTTGTTCATTTTGTATTATGTTAGGTTTTGAACTTAGGTTTAACTGTTTCGAAAAGAATATGTTAGCATGTGCAAATTGGCATGTAGGTATAGAGTTTTGCCGTTGTTTATGTCTGAGTGAGAAAATAATTTATGTAATTTGAAAGAAGTAGTCTCTGAATTCAAGTAATTTTGTGCGAAAGTTAAATGATCCATGGTTTAGCCCACATAAACTGTTGTTGTGCTCATTGTGTGAAAAGTTTTGAAAAAGTGACCCAAGTTTTGACAAATGTGTTTTAGCGATTGCAAAACACTGTAATTATTTTGTTCAGTGTCCGTTTCTGCACGTTAATTAATTACTCCATGAGATGGTGACAAGTGACTGTTTTGCCGTGTTTTTGTTCTGTACCGATGCCCAGACGTTTTTGGGAGCTAGGCCTACTGGTGATTCAGTGAACTAAATTTCGAAATGACCGACTCCCAGGCCACAACATGTGTGCGTTATTAATATACTAATACTATACAGCTGCAATGAAACGTAGCCTAGTATTCAGAGCGAGTCCCTAAAACAGGGATCCCCAAATCTGGCCCACGAGATCCACTTTCCTGCAGAGTTTAGCTCTAACCCTAATCAAACACACCTGAGCATGCTAATCAATGTCTTCAGGATCATTAGAAAATCACAGGTAGCTGAGTTTGATCAGGGTTGGAGCTAAACTCTGCAGCGCATTGGACCTCCAGGGTAAGATTTGAGGAACCCTGCCCTAAAACATATCGGATGTATCAAATGATAGCCTATTTTTATTTTAATTAAAAACAGTGAAATGTGACAAACCAGTCATTTTAAATGTCTAACGTATACGCTTGTCAAATATTAAATGTTTACTACTTGCATCTTATCTCACAATTTTTGACCGTCAGTGTTGGGGGTAACGCATTACAAGTAACGCGAGTTACGTAATCGGATTACTTTTTTCAAGTAACTAGTAAAGTAATGCATTACTTTTTAATTTACAAGAGAATATCGGAGTTACTTTTTCAAATAAGTAACGCAAGTAACTTTTTTTTTCCAATTTACTGATTGATAGCTCTCCTGTCCCCATGTTGAGAGAAATCAGAAGATGTTGCAGTAGTTCTAAAATAAATATGAATATGCATTCATTCATCTCACTCACAAAAAAAAACACAGATTCAGTATTCCTCAAAATGAATAAAAATAATGCAACAGAATATGACGCAAACCTGCAATAATTAAATGTTAAACAACACAAATATCCTTTATGTATTTATTCCCATTCTATTAACCAATGTCTTTGCTTCTGACCTTCGATGATCCAGTTCAACCGTACTAATAAGCACAAATTACTCTAGACAACATTTGCGTGTTTTTTGTTTATTGCTGAAGTGTGTTGAAATTTCTTCTTCTGCATTCTACTGTACGGACATAAATGTACTTTCCCTTCAGCCTGAGGCTTATTCATTTCACTTTTAGTGTGAAAAGGCTTTTATATTTGCCAAAAATACAACTTTTTTTATTTTAAAACAAACGAGCAAGCCCTGTCCAGATTTTAAAAGTAACGCAAAAGTAACGTAG
>NW_015506671.1:222891-225141 GCF_001515645.1 Sinocyclocheilus grahami | reverse complement strand
TGTAATGCATTACTTTGAAAAGTAACTTTCCCCAACACTGGTCAGAGTTACGTTCGACCGCTACTGAACTATATAATGCGTGAAACTGAGTCACCAGTGTAGTCCGATTGTCGAACGAATGATTTTAGCGAGTCGGTTCGTTTTGGTGAATCGAAAACTTACAGGTTAACCAGTGTAGTCTGACTTACGAATGACTTTATGAGTTGGTTCTTTCTAGTGAATCATAATAATCTACAGCTTACTGTGGGACTTAATTTAGTGTATTTGCTGACTGGTTGTTACGACAAAGAAAAGGGTAAGCTAATTAGTTAAAAATATATACAAATATATAATTGTGAAATATAAAGTAGCCTATGTCGATTATTATAACATTTAAATGAGTGATAAAAAATGAGAGGATCAAAACTCCAATAAAAAGTTTTTGCGTAATTGACACACATGCACACAACAGACGTAAATGTTAAAAGAAAGGGCCACACTTTCTTTTAGTATGTAATTTATTTTCAAATGGCTGCACACCGAGGCTTATTCAGTTTATTGCATATAACAGACCATTTCATAACCATATTTCAATGTCACTTTTGCAATAAATAAGCAAACAAATATATTTTTAACGAAATTAATGATTTTAAACCGTTTGTTTCAAAATCAATTTAAATACAATTAATGATTTTTAAAATGGAAAATAAACGGATAAGTTTAAAGCTTCATTTAACTTCATTAGCCTATAAACGAACAATAAAACTGTAAAATAATACATAATTTAAAAAAAGCATTTGCCAAATGGTTCGTCCTTCATCAGCAGCTGATTCATCAGTGAGAGATTTAATCATTCAACAAATGAAAACTTTAGCAGGTAGTAGAAACTCAGCTTTGACTCAGTGATATATATGTGTGTGTGAAGAGTTCAGATGCAAAAGCCTCTAAGTGCTAAGCCTCTTAACTCTCTTCATGCATAGTTTTTGATGGCAAGCTGTAATAAAGATGTGACGAGAGGGGCGGGGCCGGTGGAGTAATTGATAATGAGCGACCACCACTCACCGGTCTCGAGTCTCACGGTCTCTCTCATTAAAATTAATCAAAAAGTTAATTATTCACCATTAATTATCACCAATGTGAAACAACAACAAAAAATAAATTTATGGGGACATTCAGTGTTATAAGGTTGCTTTTTGTCATTGTAGTTGAATGAGGTAAAAATGATTTTGAATTTTAAAGGCAAATTTTTGAATGCTGGCTGGAGATTTTTTCCCCATGCATGACTATCTTCAGCTTGTAGTCTTATGGAAAACTCAAGCTTTAGCAGCAGGTCTAGGCACATTTATTTTAACAGTAATTTTGAGTGAAGTGCCAACTGTTTGAACTGTCTGAATAATCATGTCAGGCATGTTAAAACAGCACAACCTCTCTCAGTCTTCACAAGAAATTTAGACGCATCATTTCCGCACACATTTATATATGCCACAAGCAACAAAGGTGCAGCAGCAGCAGAGATCAGCACGATCAGAGCTGAGTCTGTGGGTCGTGTGCTAGAGTGATAAAGAAAGACGATCATTAATGAGAGAAAATGTAAGGAAAAAATGAAGCCAAATTGACCTTGTCCCATTTGGCAGATGTTTTGTGCATTTGAGGTCTTGCGGACTTGTGTGTCCCATTCAGGGGCGGTTCTAGGATCTCATCCTCAGGGGGGCTTAGCCCTCAGAGAGACCATTATACAAATTACTTAAATGAACTTAACAGTGCTTGTGAAAACAAGTGCTCAGAAATGTCTAAATAGAGTAAAGTAAATTCAATTATGCTGGCAGTTTCAATTGAAAACCATACCCCAACATAATGACAATATCATTCATTTCATAGATCCTTGGCTTCTTGCTGATGCCAAAGTTTCTCAGTGAAATCAATAGGATTCCCTAAAAAAATAATACTGAAAGGGTATCCAGTGCCTTTAAAATGTGACGCCAAGGGGTCCTGACCAAACATCCACAAGCTGATTGTAATCAGAACTTGCATTTATTTATTTATTTTTTTAATAGGTTTTATTTTGCCTCGTTTCATTTTTTCCCTTTGTGGCTTGCCTCGTTTTCTTCTTGTGTCTTGTCTTGTTCATTGTGAGTATTATGTTTGTTCCTGTCCTGCCCTATTTTATGAGTTTGATGCTGGCAGCGAGACTGGCATATATTCTCATGTGTCAAGCCTCTGGTTCTGTACACTCTAAAAAAAAAATGGTGCTATATAGCACTAAAAGCGGTT
>NW_015506671.1:192323-216733 GCF_001515645.1 Sinocyclocheilus grahami | reverse complement strand
AAATATCACTAACCGTATCTCCTTAATGTTAACTTAACCCCCCCTTTACAAACATTACAAATAGTACGGTCAAGACATGCTCTAGAAAAGTGCAATGAGATAACTTTGTTATGAATCGGCGCTATATAAATAAAATTGAATTGAATACAGTGGTGTAATAAAGTGGGTTTTGTACAGGTTTTATGGCAGTGGTGCTATATAGCACCTTAACCACTCCAAAGAACCGCTGAAGAACCTTTTTTTTTTAGAGTGTAGAACAGTCTTGTCAAAACACCATCACTGCTCATTCTGCGTCTCTCGCAAATCCGTGAAAGTACCTGCACATAAGCAGGTCTAGACAAGTGGAGCTGGGGGAGGAGGAGGGAATGACTCAGACTGCGCTGCTGGACTGTTATCCCTGTAATGGATTAGTGCCTGCTTATTTGTGATTGGTGTAATTGACCAATAAAAGACATTTAGACATTTATTACGTAAATATGAGAAGGACACGGTAATACTCACCTGTAACTGACGCTGATAGGTCAGTTATGGGTTATGTATGACATATGTGTGATTTCAGGGGTTAATGTTTATTTTTTGTGTTTTCATGACTTCACAATTTAAATGTGTATTTCTGTGTGTGTGCTAACCTCAGAATTGTGTTGGTATTGTATTTTATTTTCATTGTACTCCCAGTTTGACTAAACTGAATGTCACATGACCCTTCCTGATTAACTTAACCTGGAAGTGTTAGCGCAAACTGAATGACGAGCTGTGAATTCAGATACACATGTTAGTGCTCCTGACCATTCTACTGTTGGTTACCAGGCAAAAACGGTAAAAGTGTTAATGTTTTGTATATTCCTTTATTTGTGTTAAATGTCATTTATAATGTTGTGTGTAAAACTGTTTTCTTTGTTTTGGTTTGTGTTTAGTTTTCACGGTGTTCTATATCAATAAATAAAGTGTATGGACACCAGTATTTCGGAAGCTGTTTCGGACTGTTTAATGACCAGCGAGTAGTTACACACCATAAACCTTAACATTGAATGTCATGTGTCTTCTTATTCCCAACAATTGTGATTAGTTTATAAAGTTCTGAGTCTGTGGTTCTGGTGTTTATGATGGTAAGGGAACGAGTCTGATCCAGCTGTAATATGCCTATGAATCTCCCATCAGCATCATTAAATAATGAGCTTTGACTGGCCTTTATGAGAGCTACGGGAGCACTATGATCTCCAAACATCCACAATTTGCCAGGTAATGGAAAAACAAACACAAAATATACCAAATATGCAATTTACAAAAACACATCTTTCATATGAAACACTTTATTACCAATTTTCTTGATCATACAAGCTAAATACCTTCGTCATTCGTTCTTCAAAAACCTTGTTAACTCCATTTGAGCATGGTGCAAGTGTCTGATCCTATATAAAGCCAAAATACCAACTCTGATGATGCACTGTTTAATTACTGAAGAAAAAAAACTTTCCCCTTTCTATCTTTTTTTTTATTGTTATTTATTTTATTTTTTTGTGCTTAGTGGTGTGCTGTGCTGTGGGATTTTTTTTACTTCTATGCCGTGGCAGAAAAAAGGTTAGGAAACACTGCATCATAAAGTGTCACATCCACCACAGCAGAGGCAACCCATCGGATCACAGCTCCTTTTGACTCCAATTGTCACAGTCTGTAGAAAGAAGTAGGCACTTCTTTAAAAACGGCATTAAACAAACTCTTTCAAATAGACTTTGACATGTCTACTCTTACTGTTTTAAGGTATCAGGTACTAGTATTTAAGGTATTATGGTACTGTGAAGAAATGCTGATATCACCACTTTTCTACCTGCACATGTGTGACAGAGTTTGCTGATGTTCAGATGTGTGGTCTGGGTGCTGACAGGATTGTTCACTACACAGCTGTAGGTGTTTTTCTCCTGATATTCCACCTCCAGAGGTAGAGAGAGACTGATGCTGAGATCAGACACACTGATGCTGGACAATAAACTGTTTCCTTTGTACCAGGAGAGAGTCGCATGACTCACATTCACCACTGAACACAGCAGCACACTTTTGAACCCTGATGATGATGATGATGATGATGATGAACACTGAGGAGAGTATCTGCTGATGACAGGAACAGGCACAGGAGCTGGAGAGTAAATAAACAAATAAATCCAAGAATAAGTAGCCTACAACTGACAGAGGGTCGTTACGTAAATATAAAATTAAGTAGGCCTACTGTTTGCATCTGTAATAGGCTACTCACCATAAACAGCGACAATGAATTTTTTTTGCAACTCTGTCTGTCCGAGATCGATACTTAGTTCATAAACGCCAGTGTGTTCATTAGTGATGTTTGTGATGGTGAGATCTCCAGTCTGTCTTTCGAGCTGCAGTCTGTCTCTGAATATCGTGTGACTCGTGTCTTTGGATGTAATCATGTTTCCTGCCTTTATTCTGATGAACAAAGTTCTGCTCGAGCCAAAGCGCCACTCGATCTCATGATCGCCCTGCCGTTCAGTAAAACCAGTGCGGAGAGTGAAAGAACCTCCCTCCATCGCTGACACGACCTCATCTGTCTCAGCGCCTAGAGATCCAAATTATATCAAATATTTAAATAATTGAAACCCTTAATCCTTAAATGTTTTAAACAATATTAGCCTAGCTCATCTGTAGGCTACTAACACTAAGGCCATAAATACATTTATTACTCACCAATCAGAGGGGGGAAAAATAAACAGAAGAAAACAAGCCCGTGGATCATTCTCTCTCAACCGTTTGAGATCCGTTCAGTGGCTGATCCGTTAATGTCTGAAAAAAAATGAGGTCGATTTCAAGACACACGACAGAATCGCGTTTAACAATGTTTCATTGTCATACACACTATGTGTAGATAGCTTGCGCCGAGTCAAGCAGATCAAAACTCTTCAGCCAATCAGAGAAAGAAGAAACAAACAACTCTTTCAGTCCGCGAGCTTCCGTGAAGTGCGCGACTGCGTGTGATTGTGTAACTGAACGCGTCAGTAGAGCAAGAGCTCAGTTTCGCATCTGGCTTTATATCCCTTTATCTAGCCTTTTATAACACCATAAAACAGTAATCCGTGTTTATAGCTTGCTTCCACAGAAATCATGATATATGATATATTGATTTTACAGCGATCCCTGACACACAGCTAGAAGTAAACAGATCATTAAGGACATAGCTAAGTGCATGCATTTTGTCAAATCTGACTGTTTATGGATTCACTGCTTTGTTTTATAATGTATATATGTGTGTAGAGTGGAAATCTGTCTTGATGGAAAATAATCTAGGCCTATGAATCTCCTGCACACATGCAACAGTAGCCTAAACATGAGCGAGACGTTTGTCCACTCAAGAGAAATCTCAATCATTTGGGTTATTCTGTCACTAAACTGATGTGAATTAAACTCAGACCACAGCAGGTTTCACTTTGACTCAGAAACTGAGCTGCTGGAGTCTCAAAAGCAGTCAGTGCAAACTAAATTAACTTTTTTTATTCCAAAGTAAAGTTTTGAGGGGATGAGATTCATGTAAGAAGGCCTTCATACACAATAAAGCTCAGACAAAGAGTTTTTCTTGGTTGTATGTGATGGCACGCGGTGTTTTTTATGGTTATTTATTTATTTTCGTTTTGAATTCAGAAAACTATTTTTAAAAAACTATAAAATATCTCTCAAAAGTTACAGTTTCGTCGGGTTTTGTTTTCATAGAAATCAGGCGTGATATTAACTTTTTTAATACTTAAAGCAACGTTTTTAAAACCTTTTTATTTTGGTCACATTATTATTATTAATAATTTATTCATTAATTAATTAATTTTAGAATTACGCTGAATGTCTGCACTGGATTATTGTGACGCTTTTATTGCTATAAAATGTATAAATATATAATATATTTTTATATTATAATAAAATGGATTACCATAATAATTATTCATAATAATCACACATTTTCACAATCACTTTTTTTAAAGTTCAGTTTCAACAACATTTTCAACATTTATTTTACTGACTAAGAATATGCAGAATATGACAAGCCTCGAATAAACAAGCATTTCAGAATTTTGATCATTCTAGGCAAGGTCGACTTTGGAACATTTCGAAATAGCAGGACTTACACAACCGCGTTCTCAATAGGCAAGGTCGACTTTGGAACATTTCGAAATAGCAGGTCTTACACACCCGCGTTCTCAAGAAACCACGTGACTTGGAAGGTTTGCTACGAGTCTATCATAAGTGTCCTGAATCAATGCTGTTGTAGTTTAGACGCGGTCAGAAGCGACATCAGTATGAGGAATAATACTTTCCTTTTTGGGGTTTTATTACTCGTGAACGGTGAGTAAAGTTTTACTAATTTAACAGACTGATCGTCTTATTTTTATATCTACAGTTTTTTGAAACAAACATGAATAATTTTTCTATAAATAGAAATGATGATAAATCACACTGCGAATAATAAACTGCGTGTGATTGTGTAACTGAACGCGTCAGTAGAGCAAGAGCTCAGTTTCGTATCTGGCTTTATATCCCTTTATCTAGCCTTTTATAACACCATAAAACAGTAATCCGTGTTTATAGCTTGCTTCCACAGAAATCATGATATATGATATATTGATTTTACAGCGATCCCTGACACACAGCTAGAAGTAAACAGATCATTAAGGACATAGCTAAGTGCATGCATTTTGTCAAATCTGACTGTTTATGGATTCACTGCTTTGTTTTATAATGTATATATGTGTGTAGAGTGGAAATCTGCCTTGATGGAAAATAATCTAGGCCTATGAATCTTCTGCACACATGCAACAGTAGCCTAAACATGAGCGAGACGTTTGTCCACTCAAGAGAAATCTCAATCATTTGGGTTATTCTGTCACTAAACTGATGTGAATTAAACTCAGACCACAGCAGGTTTCACTTTGACTCAGAGAAGGAGCTGCTGGAGTCTCAAAAGCAGTCAGTGCAAACTAAATTAACTTTTTTTATTCCAAAGTAAAGTTTTGAGGGGATGAGATTCATGTAAGAAGGCCTTCATACACAATAAAGCTCAGACAAAGAGTTTTTCTTGGTTGTATGTGATGGCACGCGGTGTTTTTTATGGTTATTTATTTATTTTCGTTTTGAATTCAGAAAACTATTTTTAAAAAACTATAAAATATCTCTCAAAAGTTACAGTTTCGTCGGGTTTTGTTTTCATAGAAATCAGGCGTGATATTAACTTTTTTAATACTTAAAGCAACGTTTTTAAAACCTTTTTATTTTGGTCACATTATTATTATTAATAATTTATTCATTAATTAATTAATTTTAGAATTACGCTGAATGTCTGCACTGGATTATTGTGACGCTTTTATTGCTATAAAATGTATAAATATATAATATATTTTTATATTATAATAAAATGGATTACCATAATAATTATTCATAATAATCACACATTTTCACAATCACTTTTTTTAAAGTTCAGTTTCAACAACATTTTCAACATTTATTTTACTGACTAAGAATATGCAGAATATGACAAGCCTCGAATAAACAAGCATTTCAGAATTTTGATCATTCTAGGCAAGGTCGACTTTGGAACATTTCGAAATAGCAGGTCTTACACACCCGCGTTCTCAAGAAACCACGTGACTTGGAAGGTTTGCTACGAGTCTATCATCAGTGTCCTGAATCAATGCTGTTGTAGTTTAGACGCGGTCAGAAGCGACATCAGTATGAGGAATAATACTTTCCTTTTTGGGGTTTTATTACTCGTGAACGGTGAGTAAAGTTTTACTAATTTAACAGACTGATCGTCTTATTTTTATATCTACAGTTTTTTTAAACAAACATGAATCATTTTTCTATAAATAGAAATGATGATAAATCACACTGCGAATAATAATAGACGACAGCAACATTGTAAAGGGATTTTGAGGGTTAGTTGTTTGTGCACGTGTGTGTGTTTAGTAGTGGGGCGTTGACGGCATGTAATATTCTGAGTGTTAATATTTTACATGAAAACTGGCTGCAACACGAACGCATGTCCTACTGTTTAAACAGAACAGGGGAGGTTTTATTACTCGTGAACGGTGAGTAAAGTTTTACTAATTTAACAGACTGATCGTCTTATTTTTATATCTACAGTTTTTTGAAACAAACATGAATAATTTTTCTATAAATAGAAATGATGATAAATCACACTGCGAATAATAATAGACGACAGCAACATTGTAAAGGGATTTTGAGGGTTAGTTGTTTGTGCACGTGTGTGTGTTTAGTAGTGGGGCGTTGACGGCATGTAATATTCTGAGCGTTAATATTTCACATGAAAACTGGCTGCAACACGAACGCATGTCCTACTGTTTAAACAGAACAGGGGGAAAAAACGGAATAAGCCACTCTCTCAATCAGTCGGTCAGTTTCTCTATTGAACTCTACACTCTAAAAAATGCTGGGTTGTTTCAACCCAACTTTGGGTCAAATATGGACTAACCCAACTTTTGGGTTAAAAATTGAATGTAAAAATTTAACCCAACGGTTGGGTTAGTCCATATTTGACCCAAAGTTGGGTTGAAACAACCCAGCATTTTTTAGAGTGTAGTCCGGTTGAGTTACTGTTGCTCACATTCAGGGTCTATATGTCTAAAAAAGTAGGCCTATTTGCCATGATGAACTACCATCAAGCTCGTATTTAGATGACTGCTGTTGTTGCAGCCTGTCCTTCTAACATTAGGCCTATCTTGGGTGGGTTTTTACTTGTTTTTGCAAGTTTTACTTGTTCAGAATAGGCATGTTACTCCAAACCCCCAATATTTGTTCAAAAAAGTTTAATAAATAGGAAATATTTTACATTAAAACAGCAAATAAAATGTATGCATTATACCATTTGTTCAGTCTTTGTGTGCCATGCTTGTGTGCCGAGTTGTGTCGAGCCATTTAAAGGGGTCATATGATGCGATTTCAATTTTTCCTTTCTCTTTGGAGTGTTACAAGCTCTTGGTGCATAAAGAAGATCTGTAAAGTTGCAAAGAATAAAGTCTCAAATCCAAAGAGATATTCTTTATAAAAGTTAAGAGTCAGCCACACCTACCTAAAACGGCTGGTTCAAACACGCCTCCACATATCTACATCACGATGTGGGAAGATTTGCATAACGCCGCCCAAATGTTCACGCAAAGAAAGAAGGCGTAACTTTTATTCTCGCTGTAGTATTGTTGCCGCCGCCATATCCTGAAGACGCTGTGTGCTTCGTTGTGAAAGCGAAACTACTTTGTTTGGTCTTCCAAAAGAGGACGATATCCGCTTCGTCATGCCTGGAGCTGATCCGTGATGGTCGCTGAGGGAATACAACAGTATGGTGAGGGTCGTAACATTTCCGTCTCACGCTTGAGGTATTCGGCCAATCACAACGCACTGGATAGCTGGCCAATCACAACACACCTCGCTTTTTCAGACCGATGAGCTTTGTAAAAATCGACGAGTTTCAAGAAGGCGGGGCATAGAGGAGAAACAATAATGTACAGTATGTGGAAAATAATGTGTTTTTTTTCTTTAAACCGCATAAACACATTTCATTACACCAAATACACAAAATAATGTTCTTTTTAGCAGCATCATATGACCCCTTTAACATCCAATAACATAAATCCAAAGAATCAGAATAGACATAATTTGCATGCTTTGTAGAAATTACAAGACACATTTGGCTTAATTTTCAAGACACACAATGCAAAACATCTGTTTACTTGCATTACCAACATTGTGAAAAATTGAAATACTTACAAAGCTGCTGCATTTTGTAAATATTCTAGACTGCTGCCGAAAAGTTGGTGTATTAAGAGACTCAGATTGAGCTCAGTAGAATGACTGGTTTTATGGCAAATAGGTATTTGCAAAGAATTTTTGTAAACTATGACACACAATTTAATTTAGCATTGCACAAGAACATGTAGCATTCAAGGAGAATAAAGTAAGTTCAGGGACTAACTTTAAATGAGCTCATAATATCCCATCTGTACTGTACATCAGGCAGTGTGAATGAAAAATATTACTTTAGTGAACTACCCAAACACATGAAACTATATTGTCAAATATAATGATATTGTAATTTCCCAGTACCAAAACAGGTATATAATTGTACACAAACAATATATTTCCTGAGAAATTGCTTTCCTTAATATGCTGTAATTGCAGCACAAATATTACAGTATTATACAAGTTTACAACAATGTTATTTAACAAAACTGTTTTTGTTTGTTCTGCAGGTGTGTTTGGTGTTGAAGCAGATGAAGTGTCAGTGTCAGTGATGGTGGGAGATTCTATCACTCTACATACTGATATTACTGACGTACCGAGAGATAGTAAGATAATATGGAAGTTTGGTGATGAAATCATTGCTAGAATGAATGAAGCAGATGGACATCCCTCTACATATGATGGTCCCGGTGTGATATTCAAAGACAGACTGAAGCTGGACAGACAGACTGGATCTCTGACCATCACAAACATCAGAACTGAACACATTGGACATTATAGTGTAGACATCAAGGGCATAGATGCAAAATTGAAGACATTCCAAGTTACTGTCCATGGTGAGTAACTCATGTCAGTCACCTGTGGACAGTTTAGATGCTGTGGAATGATTACAAGTTTTAACATTATGGGTTAAGCTATTATTATTAGGTTTGTTATTTTTATATTAACTTTAAAAGAAAAAAACAAAGATCTTGATGACCAAATCAGATGTCTCAAAATGATTCAAAATAAATGTTTTCAATTGTTTAATTCTTATTGTATTTGTTTCATATTTTTCTTTAACCACATGAGGCTATACTTTTAGAGAGATTTGTTCATTCTCTAAAAAATCTAAAGCCTTTTATTTTTTGCAAAGTAACAATCATATGTGAGGCTATATTGAAATCCATTTGAAAAGTAGATAGGTGTGTTGGATTTAAAGGGTTAGTTCACCCAAAAAAATTAAATTAGACTGTGTTTTACTTACCCTCGAAGCGTCCTAGGTGTATATGACTTTCTTCTTTCAGACGAATCCAGTCGGAGTTATATTAAAAATTGTCCTGGCTATTCTAAGCTCTATCATTGCAGTCAGAGGGTGTTGCAGTTGAACAGTCCACAAGTCGTGAAATATAGAGCGCGCATTCATAATAAAACCTGCCGCAGACGGCTCTGGGGGATGAATAAAAGCCTCCTGTAGTGAATCCATGAGTTTTTTAAAGAAAAATATCCATATTTCAAACGTAATAAACACTTTTCTCTCACTTCCGCTGACTGTCATACACTGAAGCCGTTCCGGCGGATGACGTAAGATGCGCGGCGTTGCGTGATTAGTGACGAATGCGGAGAGAGAACAAAACAAAACGCCGATCACGAATTAGAAGTACACACCGAGGATTTGTAAAGAAAAATGTCGGAGGATTTCGATATAAACCAAGAAGAGACTGGTTTTCCTTTGCTAAAGTAAGGAAACTTTGCTTCCTTTGCTCCTGTAAACAAACTCGCGAGACTAGCATATCTCAGAGGCGCGCGCGCGCTGCGCATACATTGCTGCGTCATCCGCCGGAACTGCTTCAGTGTATGAGTCAGCGGAAATGAGAGAAAAGTGTTTATTACGTTTGAAATATGGATATTTTTCTAACAAAAACACATGGATTCGCTACAGGGGGCCTTTAAATTTATTTCTACATCTTTTTTGCACAACATCGTTCCAAAGCAACTTCAATTGTTTAGAAAATTGACTCTGTATCTGAAGAGCTAAATCTGAAATGCATTTGAATGCTCAATGTATTCTTAAAACAGAAAAATAACTTCATGGGAGGAAAGTCTAACTTTTTAGTCTCCGAATTTAGACTCCTCATTCAAAGTGTGATTGTGTGAAAATTACAGATTATAAACTCAATCTTTATTTTAAACTTCTATCTGTTCTCCTCATGTGTTTGTTGTTGAGACAGATGTTGTGGAGTCACTGTCAGTGATGGAGGGAGATTCTGTCACTCTACACACTGGTGTTAAAGTACAGGGAGATGATCAGATACTGTGGGAGTTTGGCGATCAAGTCATCATTATCGCTCACTTAACCTGTTAACAGTCGCCCCCACTAGTTGAGCTCAAACACAAACCTGACCTACACAAACTAAAACCGTCACAGTTCATGAACCCTCTGGACTACAAACAGAACTATGGACTCTTTAGAAAGATGCTTTTCCTCAGTTTCATGTTCAAGGTTCAAATTTAAATACCTTACATTAGAAAAACGGTAAGAGCAGCTTAACTATTTTGTAAAGTATTGCTCAATTAATTTAGAATAAGAGAGATTTAGGAATAACTATATCAAATTGTGCCAGGGTAATTTACAAAAGCAGTGACATTAAAGCCACACACCTGCAGAAGATATAATTGAAATTGGAAGGGGCACCACTAAAAATGAGATTCCTTCTTAATAAAAGTAAACCATAAATATGAGGACAAAACACAATACATCACTATTTACAACTGAATACAGATGTTGAAGAAGCAATTTATTAACAGAAACAGTGATGGTACACATTTACAACTGTTCATACAGCATTGTGCATCCACCAATATACTTTTCCCTCCAGTCTTTGCCTGTTTATAAAAGGTATAGTTGAACAGAGGATGTAGGTCTTCTATATGTGCGTAACCATTTGATTGCGGCAGAAAACTGAATTCAACATGGGCATATTAGACATGTAGCACTGTATTGGTACAGCACACTACCACGTGTAGCTCTCTCAGCTATATGGTGAAGATTAGGTTGTGCAGGTTTGGATGACACAACAGTCGGTGGTGCTGTTAGAATGTTCTGAATGACTGTCCAATCAGCACTGTGCCGAGAACGCTGGGGGGTGGGGTTATTCTTCACATAAGACTCTAGAAAACATAGGCCTAATATATCATTGTACTACTTTCACAACTTTAACGTTTACTAGCATTTACTAGAAAACTGACGAGGATTATAATTATGTCTCAAGATGTTGTTTTACGTAAACGAAGCGGAATTTATTGATATTCCTCTTAATCTAGCATTTTTGGACTAAAAAGTCCCAATTTATTTTATTCTCTGCATTGTTACGGTTAAAGCGGTGCAGATGTTTGTATAATATAAACTATCTGTCATCTTTACTGGACAGAAATTGTTCAGAACTCCCCATTTCGATGTTGCATGTATTGTTGAGAACTCTTGCTATGAATGAAAATCATGTCACCTCTACGACATTACAATCAGAAATAATGGTGCTCAAGCCTTTAAACTTTAACTTGATGTATTATTTGTAAATATTAATTACAATTTTGATGGTAAAATCATGTAGTAAAAGTAAACTAACAAACATCGGACCCAGCCATGGTCTCGAGCAAGTTAACGGATTAAACGGCCCTGATGATGCAAAATGGAGAAACATTCATCTGAACGATCAAACCCGAGACCTCGTCATCAGCAACATCCGAAGCGATCAGACTGGAGTTTATAAAGTGGAGATCAACACCATCAGCATGGTCTTGCACAGAAAATTCTATATTGCTGTTGGTGGTGAGTAGATTCTATAAATTCTATCATATTTTGAAATCATAAACACCTTAAAGATATTTTTTAAAACGTCTATATAACATTTGACAGGATGAGGTCTGACGTCTTAGAGATAGCAGATGATGCAGGTGTCCATTGCCATACTAACTTATGCTATGAGCTGTCATAAACTTTGGGTTTGACAGAGATCATTTGTGTTGTGAACCTGTCTAAACAGGGTAGATCTGTTTGATTTTGCAACATACTTCCAGAGAAAGTCCTCGGGATGTATGACCACACATGAGTGGATTTGATTGAAAAGTCATCTCAAACAAAACTCTTAATATATTTAAAAGATGTGATGACACTAACCTTGCAAATCCTGTGACTATTTCCTTCTCAACAGCACTTGTTGCCTTGTAAACACAACTTTGTTTCCAGGCAAATAAAACCAGCCAATCATATTAGAGCTTTCTCAATCAAGAAAGTGCTTTCAAAAATGCAATGTGCATCCGATGGTTAATCCATGGACGTGCAGCCTGAGGTTGAGACTATATCACAGCCAATGGCAATGATCAAATTTAAACCAGTGCGTTCATATCAAATAGTCACATGAATTTTTTTTTATGTCATTTGGTCAAAATTCAGTAGCCAGTGACCACTCGAAACAAACATGCTCATTTTGTTTGTGCATTTCACCTCTACCACACATCAATTCTTAGAGTCTGATAATAGAGTGTCAGGGTTATTTTTTCCCAAAGAGCCATCTGTTCTTTACTTTTCTCTAAAAAAGAACTATTCATGTTTTTAATTATATGTTATATGTGTTTGTTTCTGTGACAGGTGGTGTGAAGACAGTATCAGTGATGGAGAGAGATCCTGTCAATCTGCATACTGGTGTTATTGAAATACGGGGATATGATCTGATACTGTGGAAGACTGAAGGCAATCTTGTGGCTGAAATCAATAAAGGCATCAACTTCTTTGGACCTAGAGACGTAGATGATTTGAGATTCAGTGGCAGACTACATCTTCATCGTGAGACAGGAGATCTCACCATCAGTGACTCCAAAACCACCGACTCTGGAGATTATCATCTACACATGAGCAACAGCGCATACACCTTACAGAGGACCATCAGAGTTACTGTCAAGAGTGAGTAGATCAAATATTTGTTTGCAGAAATTCTGATTATGAACATGTTGGAACGGAAAAATAAATGCCTTGGTTAACTTTGAACTGTGCAAAAGCTATGCAGTTTTTGTTATATTTTTTATAATGCTGATGTTTGTAGTGTTTGTTTCGAACGCAGCACTAAGATCAAGTAAAACTAGCAATGAGACACAGCCTTGGTCTGACTACTGGTGTTATTGAAATACGGGGATATGATCTGATACTGTGGAAGACTGAAGGCAATCTTGTGGCTGAAATCAATAAAGGCATCAACTTCTTTGGACCTAGAGACGTAGATGATTTGAGATTCAGTGGCAGACTACATCTTCATCGTGAGACAGGAGATCTCACCATCAGTGACTCCAAAACCACCGACTCTGGAGATTATCATCTACACATGAGCAACAGCGCATACACCTTACAGAGGACCATCAGAGTTACTGTCAAGAGTGAGTAGATCAAATATTTTTTGCAGAAATTCTGATTATGAACATGTTGGAACGGAAAAATAAATGCCTTGGTTAACTTTGAACTCTGCAAAAGCTATGCATTTTTTGTTATATTTTTTATAATGCTGATGTTTGTAGTGTTTGTCATAGATCAGACACATTCTCATTAATGACTGTCTCTCTTTATCATTACAGCTCCACCTCAGTCCGGTGCTGCATCAGGGATATGTGGTGCTGGTGTTGGTCTGGTGGTTTGGGCTGTAACTGTGTTTTTTGCTGCAAGATTTGTAGACAACGAAAGCAAAGGTGTAAGTACATTCAACTCATACAGTAAGAGCTAAAAATTAAATTATTTCGTATTTAAAAGAAATGAAAAGGCGAAGGTGATATTTTTTTCATTTGTTTGTTTCTACACACTGTAATTGAGAAAGTTTCTGTTTTTAATTTGTGTAATTAATTACTGTTGAAAGGATAACAGATGATTGATTTCCCTATTGTAAGTGTAGCGAAGAAGAACATTTGGGGAAAATATTATTATTAAAACTTATTATTTATTCATTGCTATTTTCTTATTGTTTATTGTTTTTACTGTGATTCTTTCTGTGTTTTTGTAACAGGTTTCAGTGAATATAAAGTGAATAATTCTCAGGATCAGCATGAAAAATGAAGAGAAACTACAGTTCATAATCATTGTAGCAATATAAACTTGCTTTGCATGACATACTAATCAGCGTTTAATTTGTTTGTTTTATATTTATATTTTGACATAAATCATGCTTTTTTTTGTCTTATGCTTGACTATTTGAACAAGAGGGAAAATTGTAAACACTATAGTCTGAAATGTTCAAATTACAGAACCATTCATGACTTTTTCCAGTTAAATATAAAATAAATCAACATATGCCAAAATCTTTCACTTGTAAACCAGCAGGGCTTGGATGCTTGAAATTGGTGTTTTAGTGTAATCTTAAGGGTTTTTGGGATGCCGTTCATGTGAAAGTTTATGTTCATCCGGTGCTTATACAGATCTATGTACAAATACACAATAAAGTCAATCAAACTTGATAAAACTGAGACTATTTTATGGTGCCAGAGTGAACAGTGTGGATGGATTGTAAGTCACTTAAATTGCCCAAAGCATGAAGAAAGATCAGGCCAAATGTTTAACATGTCTTATCAACAGGAGTGGCTCATTTGCTCTTTTACTTACCTTTAAAAACTAAATATGTTATTCGCTGACACTATCTCATCTGTCTCAACAGCAACAAAAAATTTTTAAATTCTAGTAATAAACATCACAAAACAAGGTAGTTAAAAGTCACAACAAAAACAACACCGAAAATAAATGCAGATAATAAGTAAAGAAGATAATGGTGCGATTCAATTGCATGATTAATTGTTGCCACAATGCATGCTGGGAGCTTTTTACTATGTTGGCCTGGCCTAGCACCCAGCATGAATTGTAGCTATATGTGCTGGTGGTTTGTTATTAGCCTACGATATATCACGATAATGAACATGCACAATATTGTTATTGTGGGCACTTCAAAATACCGTGAATAATTATTTATTAAAAATTATTCCGATTATTTGAATGCGTTTTAAGAATACTTTTTCCCACACAACACCTCTGTATGCTGTGTCAAAGGCGCATGCGCACTCTGATGTAAACAAGCCCAACACGGAGGGACTAATTTAGGGCACTCTATCCTTTAATACACAATTCTAAATATTGAATATTTTGGAGAGTTAGATTTTTTATTACATTTTTTTGGGGTGATTATACAATTTTTTAAAATATTCATGTAACCTAATGTGGCTCATTTTCTTAGTTCAATATATATATATTTACAGCAAATATAAAATTTACAAAAACACATCTTCCAAATAAAACACTTTATTGCCAGTTTTCTTGAGCATACAAGCTTTAAAAAATGTACAGTACAGATAAAAAAAAAATCTTATTTCAAACATTTAACACTTCAACTTTTTATAATTAGCTATTTGTAATGAAAAGGAAAGGTAAACACTTAAATGTTCATGAGAAAAAAAAAATCATGAAATCTCATCAAACTGACAATAGCAGTTGGTACATCATCAAGATTTCTTCTTCTATACTGGGATAACATCACTGAAGATCGATATAATAAACTCAATCACATCATCAATAACTATGATTCCAACAGTTATGTGCTTGATGAATTCCTCTTCAGAACCAGCGTGCTTTAATAAAAACAAAGACATGCATTAAAAAGTGTGTTACATACGATGCAATGCATAAAGAACGATTACACAAGGGGTCAAACTTATGCTCTGTATTGCTTACTTGTCTTTTAATTTACTCATTAGTTCCTTCAACAAAACTTTCCACATTTACCATAGTGACTAATAATATGCAGAAGATCTCAAACCTCGAATAAACAAGCATTTCAGAATTTTGATAATTCTAGGCAAGGTCGACTTTGGAACATTTCGAAATAGCAGGTCTATGACGCGACACACCCGAGTTCTCAAGAAACCACGTGACTTGGAAGGTTTGCTACGAGTCTATCATAAGTGTCCTGAATCAATGCTGTTGTAGTTTAGACGCGGTCAGAAGCGACATCAGTATGAGGAATAATACCTTCTTTTTGGGGGTTTTATTACTCGTGAACGGTGAGTAAAACTTATTTTTTTATGTTAATTTAACATTTTCGTTTTCAATATAAATCGGAAACAGACTGTTACCTTCTTATTTTTTATATCTAGCTACAGTTTAAAAAAAAAAAAAACTCAAACGTATCACTTTTTCATAAATATACGTTCTGACAAATCAAACACCCTGTAAGGGTATTTTTGGAGTTAGTTGTTTGTGCACGTGTTTAGTAGTGAGCGCTAGAGGGCGCTGACGGCATGCAATATTCTGAGCGTTATTATTTTACATAAAAACTGGCTGCAACACGAACGCATGTACTATTTAAACGAAACAGAACAGAAAAACAGAAATAAGTCACTCTCTCAATCAGTCAGTCAGTCTCTTGGACTTTAGTCCAGGTTGAGATACTGTCGCTCTCATTCAGGGTGCGGCCTACTAATAAAAGTAGGCCCATTTGCCATAAACTACCATCAAGCTGTAATTATGGCTATTGTTGCAACCTGTGCTTACAACATTAGGCCAGCTTAAGGTGGGCTTTACTTGTTTTAGCAAGTTTTACTTGTTCAGAATAAGTTATGCCATCCCGAACACCCAATGTTTTATTCCAAAATGTAAAATATGAAATATTTTACATTAAAACGGCAAATAAACTGCCTATGCATCATTGTGCCAGTGCCACTTTTTCAGTCTTTGTGTGTCCATGTGAAACATGCTTGCTTGTGTGCTGAGCTGTGCTCTGTCATTTAATATTCATCCAATAAATCATAAATAAATCCAGATAAAAAAAAAATATTTAACGGGGGGGGGGGGGGAATCTGAGACATTTAACCTTAAGAATAAGATTAGATTTTTTTTGTATGTTTTCAGGCTGTCTAAATGAATATTACTAATTTTTATACATGTTTTGTTTTTTCTTTTGCATGTTTTCTTCTGCATTTGAGTTTCATACCGCATACTTTTTACAATTTGCATGCTGTCTTGTAGAAGTTCCAAGCCACATTAGCCTTAATTCTCAAGAGACACAATGCAACAAATCTGTTCACTTACATTACTGATACGGTGAAAAACTGAGGTAGATTTATAAACTTGCTAAACAACTTCTGACACTACTTACAAACTGTAAGAAACGGCTGCATTTCGTAAATACACCAGACTGCTGGCAAAAAAAGAAAAGAAAAGTGTATTAAGGGACTGAGATCAAGCTCGGTAAAGTGACTTTTTGAGAGTTTTATGTAAATAGATATTTGCAAAGAGGATATGAAAAAAAACAACAAAAAAAAAAAAAACAACGTATTTTTAAATCTGAATAATGCAGAGCCCAGAAGTAATGCAGATTCAATTCTGGATTCTCTACTTGTCTCTTTCATAAACAAATAGACAGATCTCTTGTGCCGTCTTTGTTATGGTGATGACTAGTGTTGCTTTTGATTAACTGAGACACAAAATGTAATGTATCATTGCACAAGAGCATGTAGCATTCTGCAAGAATATAGTTAGTTCAGGGACTGACCTTAAATGAGCTCATAATATCCCATCTGAACTAGACATCATCGTGAATGAAAAGGGTCACTTTAGAGAACTGCTCAAACTCGTCACATATAGTGTAACATTGTCATTTCCCATTACAAATACAGGAATAGAGCTGTAAACAAACAGTATATTGCCTGAGAATTTGCTGTCATTAATATCCTGTATTTAGAGCACAAATATTACAATATTGTGTATGTTTACAATATTATATAAACTCTTTTTGTTTGTTCTGCAGGTGTGTTTGGTGTTGAAGCAGATGAAGTGTCAGTGTCAGTGATGGAGGGAGATTATCTCACTCTAAACACTGATATTACTGAAGTACCGAGAGATAGTAAGATAATATGGAAGTTTGGTGATGAAATCATTGCTAGAATGAATGAAGCAGATGGAGATCCCTCTACATATGATGGTCCCGGTGTGATATTCAAAGACAGACTGAAGCTGGACAGACAGACTGGATCTCTGACCATCACAAACATCAGAACTGAACACATTGGACATTATAGTGTAGACATCAAGGACACAGATGCAAAATTGAAGACATTCCAAGTTACTGTCCATGGTGAGTAACTCATGTCAGTCACCTGTGGACAGTTTAGATGCTGTGGAATGATTATTTGTATTTATTTATTTACTGAAGATATAAAAACAACAGCAGCAACTGGCTAAAATGAGTGTAGTGTGCTAATGCTAATTCAGAGCAAAATGTAAGTAATTTCTTTAAAAAGAGCCTATGTTTCCATGTGTTAAAAAAAAAAATGTTGTACTGAATTCATTTCCCTTTTTTTAAATGTATTTGTCACCTTTTTAACCACATGAGACTAGGTTACTGTTAGGGACATTCTGAAATTAAAAGCTTAAAAAAAAAATTATAAAAAAGATTTGAACCCTTTCTGGAATATTGTATTTTTCAAGCAATAAAAAAAAAACTGTAGTTGTTCCATCATTCCCAGAGTCCTCTGCACATGTATATTTCAAGTGTTATTATATGAAAATGACTTTCATCATTAAGCGCTATCTCTGTTTTAAACTTCTTCTGTTTGCTCTCCACATGTGTTTGTTGTTGAGACAGATGATGTGCAGTCAGTGTCAGTGATGGAGGGAGATTCTGTCACTCTACACACTGGTGTTACTGAAGTAAAGGGAGATGATCAGATACTGTGGAAGTTTGAAGATCAAGTCATCCGCATTGATCGCTTAACCTGTTAACAGTCGCCCCCGCTAGTTGAGCTCAAACCCAAACCTGACCTACACCAACTAAAATGGTGACAGTTCATCAACCGTTTGGATTACAGTCAAAACTAATGTCTCCTTAGAAAGATGTTAGTTGTCCGTTTGTTGTACAGTGGTCAGAGTTCATTATATTAATACAAAAAAATAGTAAGAGAAGACTGAACACTCTAGAACATAATCATCCATAATTTAAAAATAAAAGATATTCAGGAATTAATATATGAAAATGTGCAAGAGCAGCTTAAAAAAGCGATCACATTTAAGGCACAAGTGTGACCAAAATATAATGCACATTTGAAGAGGCACCACTAAATATGAGATACAATTGATCTGTTTGTTTGAGCATCCAGAGCACTCTGACTCTGAGATGGTTCTGAATGACTGACCAATCAGCGCTGCAGAAAGGACACGGAGGGCGGGGTTAATCTGTACAGGTGTTAAATATTTGTGAATGGCAAAAGTATGTGAATCTTTGCTTTCAGTATCTGGTCTGACCCCCTTTTGCTGCAATAACTGCAGGTAACGTTTCTTGTAACTGCTGATCAGTTCTGCACAACGCTTCAGCTCTGTGATGTTGGTGGGTTTCCTCCTATGAACTTTAGAAGTTACCCTGGGTTCCTTTGCAACCTCGCAGACTATTACACGTCTTGCTTTTGGAGTGATCTTTGTTGGTGGAGCACTCCTGGGGAGGGTAACACTGGTCTTGAATTTCCTCCATTTGTACACAATCTGTCTGACTGTGGATTGGTGGAGTCCAAACTCTTTAGAGATGGCTTTGAAACCTTTTCTAGCCAGATGAGCAACAGCAACTTTTTTTATCTGGGGTCCTTAGAGATCAAGTTTTTTTGTGTCATGATACACTTCCACAAACATGACCAAACTTTGATAGATCCCTGTTCTTGAAATAAAACAGAGCACACACTGACACCTTATAGTCATCTCACTGATTAAAAACACCTCTGAACAGATGGGCTCTAATTTCACCTTCAAATTAACAGCTAATCCTAGAGATTCACATATTTTTGCCACTTACAGATATGTAATATTGGATTTTTCTGAATAAATAAATTACAAAGTATATATTTTCATCTCATTTGTTTGATTGGGATCTCTTTGTCAGCTTTCAGGACTTGATTTTTTTGGGTTATATTTATGCAGAAATATAGACAAGGGTTCACAAACTTTACTCGTTATTCTCCCTGGCAGTAACTTCCATCAGTTTGAATCATATATGCATAAATAAAAAAATATATATTTTCTCCATTAACTTTTTTATATATAATTAGATTTGTTGTATCTGTTTACAGTAAAATAAATAAATAGACTATTTAATCTAGCAAAAATGAATCTAAATTTACATTTAGTCATTTAGCAGACGCTTTTATCCAAAGTGACTTACAAATGAGGACAATAGAAGCAATCAAAATGCAATATGCAAGTGTATTATTTTTAAATAATAAATTTAAAAGAAAACAGATAGAATTGAAAAAGAATAGAGCAAGCTAGTGTTAGAGGCCTTTTTTTTCTTTTGTGAATTGTATAATAAATAAAAAGAAAACTGGAATAAAACTTCAAATAGTTGTATCTCGGCAATATTGTCCTATCCTAACAAACCATATATCAATGGAAAGATTATTTATTCAGCTTTCAGAGGATGTATAAATCTCAATTTTGAAAAAATTGACCCTTATGACTGGTTTTGTGGTCCAGGGTCACATTTAGTCTTTGAAGGAAGTGAAAAAGTAAAGTTGAGATTTTTTTTGTTTCTACGTTTCGGTTTGTAATTTAAGTATGATTACTGTTGAAAGGACAACAGAAGATAGATTTTCCTATTGTATGTGTATAGCGCAGGAGAACCTAAGCGCAGGGGAACTTTTAGCTAATATTATCATTCTTATTATTGAAACTATTAATTATTCATTACTATTTTCTTATTGTGATTCTTTCTGTGTTTTTATAACAGGTTTCAGTGAATATAAAGTGAATCACTCTCAGGATCAGCAAGAAAAATGAGAAGAAACAACAATTCATAATCACTGTATAACAATACAAACGTAGGCTTTGCGTGACATACTAATTAGTGTTTAATTTGTTTTTATGAATATATTTTTGACATATCACGGTTCATGTATTTTTGCCTCATGCTTGACTACTAGAACAAATGGAAAAATTGTAAACAACATAGTTTAAAATGTTCAAGTTACAGAACCATTGATGACTTTTTCTCGTTAAATATAAAATAAATTAACATATGCTTAAAATCTATCCCCTGTAAACCAGCAGGGTTTGGTTGCTTGAAATTGGTGTTTTCTCTTAATGTAATCTTCAGGTTATTTGCATAGGGATATGGGTGCAAAATATAATTTCTGTGCCATTCATGTGCAAGTTTGTTTATGCTGTGCGCATACATTTGGATCTATGTACAAACACACAATAAAGCCAATCAAACTTGATAAAACTGAGACTATATTTTATGGTGCCAGAGTGAACAGTGTAAGTCACTGAAATTGCCCATCAGGCATGTTAATGTCTTATCAATAGGAGTGGCTCATTTGCTCTTTTACTTGCCTTTATAAAATATATTGTTATATTCACGTCTCATCTGGCTCAACACAGATCAATCAATAAAGTCGCAACATAAGCAACAGCAAAAATAAAAGCAAGCATTAAGTTATTGGGACAATTCAGCTGCATGATTTATTCATGTGCAATGCATGCTGGGGGTTTTGTACAATGACACTCCGCATGCATTGCAATAAAGTCAAACTTGTTAGTAATAAGTGTTTTTGAAGTTGTTTAATGGTCCTCTGCTGAGATCTTGATGCTTAGTGTTTTTTTATTCTCAGTTGATTTCATCTAAAAGGCTCTGGAAGTTATTTGTAGCAGTTTCTGCTCATCTCTTCACTTCTTCCTGTTCATGTTGTTCTTCTTTCCTACAGTAATTATGCTTGTTAACAGCAGGTGTTCGTCAGTAATGTGCAATCATCCCTTAATTGATCTCTTAATCATCTCATTAATGTCAACACTGCTTCAGTGTTACTTTTTAACACTGTTTATTATTGGGATAATGTATACTGAACAGTGGCTATTTTATATTTTATAATTCTGAGGATTTTACTGTGTACTGGAGAAAAAGACGAGATGACGTAAATCCTTTAAATGATCTAAAGAGTACAATTCTGTAAAAAGAAGTCAAATGTATCTATAACTCGCCAACCATAAGAAAACAACACAAGCATAACTAGCCTGTGAATCATTTTCTTCAACCGTTTGACATAAAACCGCTTTAAGTCTGAAAAACCTCCATCCGATTTCATGAAACACAACAGACACACGTTCTTCATCTTGCTGCATTATCTTAATCTGTAGATAACTTGAGGTTTAGAGACAAAAATAACTCTTTCAGTTTGATTATACATGAACGTGCCTGTGATAAGAGCAACAGCTGCTTAGCTCTTAAAACTATCACATTGTTTCCATAGATATGATGCATTATAGTATGATGATTTTTACCTTATAGTCTTAACTGTGGTTATACCTTTGACTCTCATGCTTGTGCTGTGTTGTTTTTTCTTCCCAGAATCTTGTAGCACCTGTCTGGTTTGATCTGCTGGTGTGCTGCATGTTCTACCGTGTAGGGAAACAAAAGTTGGTTATCACAGATGCACAACTGCTAAGAATCCTGCTTGACAGAAATCAAATATTGCTGTTGATGATGGACTCACTGCAGTGAAGCTGTTTTGTGGAAATCTGGCTTAAAGGAACATTTTATTTCGCAGTAAATCTGTGACATTCTGTGAGAAATACTGTGAGATTCATGCACTCTAAACATATAATCTTACAAATCTGGAGCAAGAAAATCACACATTCTGTGATGGGGTGTGTGTTTTTATGTTGTCAGGGGTTTTTTTGTTTTGTTTTGTTTCTTTATTTTGGTTTTATTTTCATTCACTTTGAATTTCAATGAGAAAATGTGGATCACTTGTTTTAACATAAACACGCTGTGCTCATTGGATGTAAGTCATCTATAAGGATAACATCTTTGTTCTCAGTTCCTGTGGTTTATTTTCAGCCTCTTCTGTTCACTGGTTTTACAGACCCTGTCTGAACACATTAACAGAACCTCTCCCTCATTTTCAGTACTCATAAATGAAGTACATTGAAAAACAGACTTGACTCATGTTTACACAGTAATACAAACAGGGGGTCTTCAGTTTTATATCTTGCACTGCATAAAATGAAAATGTAAAGCAAGTTTTAGTCTGTCCCCTGGCGTCAGAAATATCTTTGTCATCATCAGCAAATAGCACATGTACACCTTGTATGTAATTGTTTTATGCAATGTGCAATGCCGGGTCTCAGTACATAATTTATGAAACTGTACACACACATACATACATATACATATAGATAAAATGATAAATAAAAAAATGCTCATTGATACATGCTAATATAAGCAATGTATCAAGACCAGCAGTAGGTGGGTTTTGAACTGATTTCTACATGAAGAACTTAATATTTACAGATAAACCGAGCTAGTTTGCATGTGTGAACTTGTCTTGATTGTTTTGTTCTGGCAGGTCTGTAGTTATTAGGCAGCTACACCTGTCTCTGTGTGAAGATGTTTGATCTTTTGACCTAGTCTAGGTTCACTTTGGGACACCGATTATGACGCAACACTTCCTCTTTCGCAGAAGTCACGTGACTTGGGCAGTTTGCCACAAGCCCATCATAACTACCCTGAATCCCTGCTGTCATTCACTCTGGATGCGGTCAGACGTGATATCAGAATGAGGAACAATCCCTTCCTTTTTTGGCTTTTATTGTTCGCGGATGGTGAGTCAGATTTACTTTTTAAATTATTGTATTAATGCTTTCGGTTTCAATATAAACCGGAAACAGAAAATGTCCATTTGCTGTTATCTTATTTACTTCCCTCCAGTGTTTCTTAACGTACAGACGTTTTATACTCTATAAATAGATGTTGTGATAAATCGCATAGTGAATAATGACTGATGACAACACCGTAGTAGAGTATTTTGGGGGTACTCTGTCTGGTCCGCGTGTGTTTTTTGTAGTAAACACTAGAGGGCGCTGACAGCCTGTATTAATATTCTGCGCATCTCTATTTTACGTGAACACTGACAACACAAAAAAATAATTCTCGCTATTGTTTTTTTTTATTCAGGTGGAAATATAAAACACGTATTTGAAGTAAACCACCTGTAATTATCGCTGTAGAGTTGTGCTGTTGTCACAGCCTGCTCTTCTAACAGTAGGTGGGGTTGGTTTGAATTACTATGTTAATACATTTTACTTCTTCAGAAAAATTATGTCACCCACAACCCCAGGCCTATTTCATTTGAGATATTCTTATTGATGATTTTAAAGTAACAGGATTTTTTTTTTTTTTTTATCAAAACAGCAATTTGAAAGCAATAGAACAAATACTCAAGACAGTCTGACTGTTGGGTTGGGTGTAGCCCATATATGTGAAAGTCTGGTCATTTTGAGTTATTTTGTATTTTAAATGTAATACAAAGTCTTGAAGGAGAAGATGATATCTTCTCATCGTTGGACTCTTTTTTTTTCAACATGACAGTTGACAGAGACATACTAGCCTACGTACTAGAATATTAAACCTGTGTTGAATTATAGGGTGTAATTATATGTTTCCTCTGTTAACAAACTACAATTTTGTCAGCTTTGGATGAAATGCAATAGTGATCTTTCAGAAAAAGAAAATATCTTTATGTTCAGGGGGAGTGTACTCATTTATGCTCCTTACTTTATATATATATATATATATATATATATATATATATATATATATATATATATATATATATTTTATTCTCACACT
>NW_015506671.1:162961-192208 GCF_001515645.1 Sinocyclocheilus grahami | reverse complement strand
GTCTGAAGCTTGCGTTCGAAGCATGGCAGGAAGCCTAGAGGACGCAGTGTCTCGTTCCCTACTCAGGGAACCATGGTTACATAAGTATCCTGAGAGGTTCCCTTTCAAGAGAATTTCAAACTGCGTCCTCTAGGGGTCACTATGGGGAACGGTGTACCCACACCGCCATGCTGAGGGGAATGCGGGCCAGAACCATGGCGAGCACTAAGTACCAACTTTACCATTTTCATGGTGAGTTGCCCCTGGGACGTCTGACGGCTGTCTGTGACTTTATCCCCTAAGGCCAAAGGCCTAGGCTACATACCCAAACTTACCTGTTAGGGCCAGACTCCTGGGCCTGGGGTAGAGCTCCAGGCTTGGAATTAAAATGGATTCCTTTAAGGGGATACGACCAAGAGCCTAGTATCATACTAAGTCTTGGCCTGTCACACAGGGGCTACTGCTTGCTCTTGCATAAGCTCTGAAAGGAACTGTCTCAACAGACCCCTAATAGCAACACCCTGTTAAAGTAGGTATCCTAGGATACCTAGGTGGAGTGGCGCCCAAGGTGAACGGGGCTCTAACCAGCTCAAGAAAGGGCATGAAGCAACCGCGCGAAGCCCTCACCATATAGGATTTTAGAAAAGAACGCAAGGAACTAGCGTGCGAACTTGCCACAATGTGGATTTTAGAAAGTGCACAAAGCCTTCACGTGCACACTTACCATAACATGGATTTTAGGATACCGTTCTAAGGGGCTTTCGTGGCACTCTGAAAGAGCAGCTCATAGATGGAATGGTGCATAGGGGGCAAACACCCAGCTCTCAAACAAGAGGGGAGCTCGACCTACCGCATGTTCCAATGCTGGAACAGCTAGCAATAATTTACTTATAATTTAATTTACCGAGCCTGACCTGGTGCTGCGTATGCCCTGCCATTTAAGCGCGATGTATCCTGAAGGGGCTTAGATGGCAAGGAGGGAGTATTAAGGGAGGACGTCTCACCCATGGAGAGATAGCTAGCCAGCGTCTCTTCTACAGGGGGCATCTTCTCATAGCCGTTTTCACGCATCGCCTCGATGTTGGCATAACTCGTATGCTGGAACCGATAGATGCATGAGGAAAACGGCCTCTTCCATTCCTTCTCGATCTCAGTATGCAAATCAGGAAGAAATGGAAGGCTCACCTGAGCTGGAGGGTTATGGCCAGAAAGAAAACGCTCATCGAGGCGACCTCGCGACGTCACTTTCTTGGCCCGCTTCCATGGCAAGTCCAGCCTCGCCGTGGCGTGATCCAAAACTTCCAACAGTTCATCATACGCAGGACAGGAGGATTGGGAAGGCTCAGCCTCAGCTCCTCTTCGCCGTCCTCAGACATCTCCTGCTCCTCCTGGGCTGAACCCAGCAGAGCACTGACTCCCGGATCAGATGATGTTAGAGAAATAACATCATCCTCCAGCAACTCTCTCTCGTCCACAGCCGACGAGCGCGAGAGGGAAAGCCCCTCTTTAAACTCATCGGCCAGGTCCACCTGCGATCCCCACGAGCTCATTCTCTTCCATGCCTCAGCAGCGCAAATTGCCCCCTCAAGGACATCGCGTGCGTGCTCCTCGCCCAAACAAAAAACGCAGAGATCGTGTGTGTCATCAGGTGTCAAATAGCGAAGACACGGATGCACACATCCTCTAAACGTTCTGCTAGTCCTTGCCATAATAACAGGATAAAGATCTCTCTTACCACGTTCAAATGCACGCTTCAAACAAAACAGTCAGTGAAGACGAAGAAGAGAATGACATGTTCTCCCGGCGCCTATTTATACTAATAGTCGCACCGGTAGCGACGTCATGGGCTGTCGCCGGCCAACTTGTTGTTGGTGTTTTTTCAATGTATGCTTCAGACAAAGCTCACGACGAGGCGTTCCCCATAGCGACCCCTAAAGGATTTTGAAGTTCGAAGTTCCCTTGAAAGGGAAATATATGTATATGTGTGTGTGTGTGTGTGTGTGTGTGTGTATGTGTGTGTATATATATATATATATATATATATATATATATATATACAGTGTATATATATAGCATAATCTCTGTTTAGAAATGGTTTCTGTTGGTTGTCCAGGTGTGTTTGCTGCTGATGTAGTGAAGTCAGTGTCAGTGTCAGTGATGGTGGGAGATTCTGTCACTCTACACACTGATGATACTGAAACACAGGGAGCACTAGAACTGGTCTGGAAGATTCAAGGTGAAAACAAATTCATAGCAGAAATTGATAAAGAAATCAATAAACTCTCAGTACCTGGGAATGAGGAAGAACGATTCCGAGGTAGACTGAAACTGGATGGTCAGACTGGATCTCTGACCATCACGAACCTCAACACCACAGACTCTAGAGTTTATGAACTACAGATCAAGAACAGCAAAGAGGCGAAATCCAAGATATTCAATGTTGCTGTCAGTGGTGAGTAACTCAGTGTGATCATTATGGTTTAACTGTGTAGATGCTTTGGGATAATCACAATAATACACATTAATCCTTTATAAATAAATTTCAGTATATTATTAATAAACACTCTCAAGATGTTTAGAGCATTTGTAAAGGATATATTAATATTTCAGAGGAACTGTGACAGTAAACCTTCAGTGCTTCCCAAACCTGTCCTGGAGGACCCCCTGCCCTGCACATTTTGTATGTCTCCCTAATCAGACACACCCAATTTAGTTCTTGCAGTCTCTACTAACGAGCTGATGAGTGGAATCAGGTGTGTTAGATAAGGGAGACATACAAAAGGTACAGGGCAGGGGGGCCCCCAGGACAGGTTTGGGAAGCACTGCTTAGAAGAATTACCACAACTCTTATATTAATGTTCCCCTAATAACATTTTGAGTATAATTACTATAGAATATAGTAGGATTAATGTAGAAAACTTTCCAAATGCATTTTAAATATTATTTCTTAGATTCCATAACGTGGTGTATTAAATATTTATAATGATTGGTTAACACCAATGGCTCAATGTTTTGCTCTTTAGCATGGGTCAGTTAGCTCCTGTTAGTAAATGCGGTAGGCGGTAACTACACCATTCTGCTAGCATCTTTCTAAATATATATATTTATTTATTTATTTATTATTATTTTATTTTTTTTAAACATCATTCAGAAATCATAAGCATTTCATTATATTATAGATGATTTACCATTCACAATCTGGAGAGCTCCTAAAGTGAAATGGCATTCACTATCTGCATGTATTACTTCTGTAATGTGACTTAATGAAACAGGATATTCTATGAGAAAATATGCAGGACAGGAATTCAGAATATAGTTTCAGATTTTTAATGTGTGTTTTAATCAGTGTTTATATCACTCTAGAAATGGCATATTCATATTCAAACAAGATAAAAAAAATTTAACTTAACTTGCTGTAGAGATTATATCTTCAGAAATATAAACACATTTGTACTCACTTTATTTATGTATTTTATTTATTTATTTATTTTTGCACACTATTGTGGGACATATGCTCCTTGTTTTTTTGTGATTATGGAAGATAAATTATTTTAATTGTCTTTTTATTAAACATATTATAAACTTTATAGAGTCATTTCAATTGTAACAAAATGGTTTATGATTTAATTTGTCATTTGCAGTTTTATATTTTGGATTCTTCAAACAATGAGGAAATAAATCCTGTTGTAACAAACATCGTGTTGCATTACCATTTGTTGATGGGCTAAAATGCAGAGGACTGATTCTGAGCTCCTTTATTTCCAGATCCCAAGATTGGAACCTGTATTTGTGTTTTTTAGCAGGAAAGTAGCTATAGAAGAGATTCAGTGCCATTTTAAGTCTTAAAAGTGACACAAAACCTATTGATTATGTTCTCCAGAATGTTTTAAAGAGCATCCCGAGCTTCAGTGGAAGTTGTACAAAGAGTCACATGATCAGTGGCACTCACTTGACATGCATTTACTTACACTTATATTTAGTGCAGAATCTGAAATATTTCCTCTTCATGTTACATGTTAATTTTCCTTTGTTTCTTTAAGATTTTAAAACTTTGTATTTACAGTATTTCAATTTCAATTGGAGTCACACATTTTCAAGTCATTTGGACCTCACTGTGCATATACATAAGTATAATATCTGTTTTAAATTGTTTCTGTTTGTTCTCCTCATGTGTTTGTTGTTGAGACAGATGATGTGGAGTCACTGTCAGTGATGGAGGGAGATTCTGTCACTCTACACACTGATGTTTCTGAAATACAGGGAGATGATCAGATACTGTGGAAATTTGGAGATCAAGGCGACCTCATTGCTGACTTAACCTGTTAACTGTCGCCCCCGCTAGTTGAGCTCAAACCCAAACCTGACCTACACAAACTAAAACAGTCACAGTTTGTGAACCCCTTAGACTACAGGCATGCCTGGGGGCTCTACTGAAAGATTATAGTTTTTAGTTTGTTATTCAAGTATCAGAATTGATTATAGTACTATAGAAAAACAGGAAGAGAAGCTTAAATATTTTCAAAAAGGAATCATCATTTTATATCCATAAAAGTTACCTAGGAATAAATATATGAAACTGTGCCAGAGCAACTCAAAAAGCAATGAATTCAAAGTCACAAGTCTGAACAAGATATATTTGAAATCTTAAGATGGAGTCTCTAAAAATGAGGTTCCTGTCATCCTTTTTCTTAGTCCAAGAACATTAAAAAAAGGGCACTTGGAGACTCCAAAAAGGTTCTTTAGTAATTAATATGAGGTGAACCACAATATAACATTATTTACAACAGAGCACAAATGTTAAAGCTGCAATGTATGTATTTATTTATTTATTTATTTATTTTAAACGATCTAAAATCACGGTCACACACCACACGTTACAAACATGACTTGGTGACCATGTCTTTACTTTATTCCTTATTTATCCCAAATTTTCTAATCTGTGATTCCAAACTGTTTTGTCATCCACTCTTCACACATACATTCTTTTGAATAATGCCTGATATTTTGCAAACTGCCCCCATATCTCTGTCTCCACTGCTCATACTTATATCTGTCTCAAATCACTTTACTCTGATTCATATTCTGAAATATAATACCATCAAAATAATGCTGATTTTAATCTGTGCACATTTACAATTTGTACCTTCTTGTACCCACTAATAGACATTTCCCTCCAGTCCTCAAACATGAATATATTTTATTTATTTATTGAGAATTATTTACATATTAAAATTTTAGTTCTATATGTTCTAAACCATATGATCGTGAACAAAGAAAAAAATATGTTGGCTGACAGCATGAGCACACAGGGCGTGTAGTGCTAGTACATCATATTTCTCACTGCTGTGTGTAGCTTTCTCCTCAACCTTTTAACTAGCTATTTACTCATGGTTTTAGCAAATAGACATTCAGGTCTTTCTCTGGTATGGGATGCCCAATTTAACCATCCAATCATCACCTGATGTACAAACTGTCTGACATATAAAAAAGTTATATTCTAATTTTCTCATTTAATATCCTGTTTCACCTGGTAATATGTTACATTACGGAGTAAAATAGGCTGTGAAAGCTGTTTCATATTTATTTTAATTAGGAAACCTGTTTGAAAACAGTCGTTTTTGTTTTATTTTAATTAATCTTTCTTTTTTTTTTTTTCTTTTTTTTTTGATGTCAGTGATCATTAAAATAACTTCAGTAGGAATACAAATATTAATTATTAGATTTCTAAATACAAACCTGAAAACCTACACAAGAAACAATTCAAACCATCTCTGCAATCATCTGTTCATTGGATATATTTTCCATCCATCAAAACTTTTCTAGCCTTACACTGGCTGATGTGCAGTGAAGACTATGAGTTGTGCATACTCAGATGTCCCAACAGCCGGTGGCGCTATTAGAATGTTTTGAATCACTGACCAATCAGCGCTGTGCAGAGAACGGCGGTCGCAGGATTATTCTGTTTGTAAGACTCTAACAAACATGACAATATGCGGTTTTACTATTGAAACACAGCCAAATTGCGTAATTTAGTGGAAAAATGACAAGAATTATAATTTTCTCCAAAGAACATTTACGGAAAGACAGCATACTTCCTAGGCATTTCTTATAAATTACAACTGTTTGGACTAAATTAGTCTCAATGATTTGTGTTCTGTATTACTGCCATGAAAAATACACCTATGTTTGCACGACTCAGTTTATCTGTCATCTTCAGTGGACAAAAATAGTTAGGAACTCCCCGTTTTGATGCTGCGTGTATTGTTGCGAACTCTTGAGACTAATTAAAAATATGTCTTCGTTATGACACTACGATCATAAATGTCGGTGCTTGAGCCTTTGAACTTTCTAATGATATATTGTTTGCCAATATTAATGAAGGCTTTGGTGGTAAAAGCATGCAGTAAATGTAAACAAACACATTTAGGAACCGGCGATGGTCTCGAGCAAGTTAATGGATTAAACGGCGTTGTTGACGGGTGGAGAAACGTGGTTTATCTAAATGATCAAACTGGAGACCTCACTTTCAGAAACATCCGAAGCAATCAGTACGGAAAATATGAAGTGGAGGTCATATCCAGCAGTATGGTTTTACACAGGATATTCCGTATTGCTTTTAGTGGTGAGTAAATCAGTCTAAGATTGTCTCGTGACTCTGTGAACACTCAGTTTAGATGTTCAAATGAACACTTAAATTTAGAATAAACCAAAATAAACATAACTAATGTTATAGATACATGACAGGGCATTTTAGTGAAGCATTTAGGACGAAATCTTTATACTTGTAACTCAAGTCCTCATCTGAATGTGGCTCAACAGAATTCGTAGCACTGTTGGCACTCTTTCAAGATAAATAAGCAAACACAGCTTCAAAAACAATCCCAATTTTATTATAGGCTATTATTTATTATCACCAATATTATTTATTATTAACTGTTTATTATCAATAAATGAGCCTGCAATAGTACACTGAAACCACTCGGAGTTTGAAGAGCAAAAATCATCAAACTGCAACAAAGCGGGATGTTACATTTGATAAGGATCACACCGACACAGAGTAGCATCAACTTATTGTAGGCTACATCTTTTTTACTTAGCCTCTCGGTCTCCAGGCCCAAGCAAATGAACACATACATTGGAGAGACATAACAGAATGCTTTCCTATCATCCCGTTTAAACATTTTCCCGTATTTCTCCCGTATTTTTAATCTTTCTATGAACAAAAAAAAATCCCACTGGGTGTATTTTAGCCTATATGTTTGCTACATTCGCTTCCGGCCAAACCTTATTTGATTAATCACGACAACAAATTCATAGGTTGTCCAGTTGCCAGATCTTGTATGAAAGGCATCTTTCTCACACGATCGATGCATACAAATTTCAACCCATTTGTCCCCTCAACTTGGCAACCTACAGTCCAGTGATGCTATATCTGTGCAGGGCGTAGGCTACCACGGGAAGGAAACAATTATCACTGGTAGAAATGGGAGAAGAAGACTCAGGTGGTGCTCCAGTGAAAAAATATATATACTTGTAAGTGTATAAATATACATGTATAATGAGATATAGCTTACACTTCAAAAGGCTATTTAATTGATTAAATATAAGCACTGCAAGTTTCAAAGTCAGGTGCTGCAGTGCTTTGTTTACTGCGGTTATGGGGGAAACGGCTATATTCCTGTCGAAAAGCGCCACCTGCTGGTAGAGAATGAATTTGCATTTTCAATAAGCCCTTCTGCTCTTTGTTTAGACCAAAGCCAAAATGACCCTTATTTTTACGCAGAAAACACATAGTTGTAAATGTGAACTGGTGGACATTGGTGGACAAGAAGATAATGAATTATAAAACTCTAAAGATATAGCCTACACTAAGATATTGTTGATAAGGTTGTTTGCATTTTAATATAACTTCTGCAATAAAAATCACAACATTTACCATAGTTTGTAAAAAAAATTGTTGGTGCAGACTACAAAAAAAGTAGTGTAGTAGAGAAGACTAAACAAAGCTGCAATTTTCACATTCCTTCATAGGTTTAACATTCTGTTCTTGTGCTTTTTTCAGTAATATCGAATCACAGTTTCTATAATTTATCATTTGTGTAGCTGTAAAATTTGTGATTCTTTCTGTTTTCTTACAGATGTCCCTGCAGGTCAAGGGAATGGAACACAGTCATAGTGAGAATCCCAACAGTTACAAGTATATAACGACTTTAACAATATTAATTGGTTTTGGAATCGCTAGACTGTGTAATTGTTGTAAAATCTTGGAATAAAAGAAAAATGGCTTAGTTTAATTTACAGCTGATGGTACAGTTTGCATTGCACATGAGCAATGTATTCTTAATCTCAATTTAAAAGGCATAAAATGTGAAATTCAGGTGAAACATTCAGGCATACATGTTATAAATGAAATGGAAGTGCAAGCAAGACACATTCGGGCTACCTGTCAACAGGGTCTCAGTTTCTTTGCAGTAGAATTGATCAGATTGTTTAAAAGTTTGTTTGGAGCATTCACAATAATATGAAAATTAACATGAACCGCTTTCAGACCCCTGAAACAAACTATGTTTGAAAACACATTGATATACTTTATAAATCAGGGTATCTTCCGTCCAATCAATTTTTGTTTTAATATTGAAATCTGAAAAATGAAAAACGGCACATATTTCGTTTTTCAATTCCTCCTTTGTCTAAAATGCAGCGTATTGTCTAAAACAAAAGTTATCATTTAACTTTAACTTTTAACATAAGTTAAAGTTGTTCACATAAATTGATAGTGGTCAATACATTCTCCCCGTGCTGCAGTGCATCGCGCAGCTTTGCACACATATTTTAATGGGTGGATAACTATAATAAAACAGGCATGCCTAGGGCCAAAAGGCTCTGCTTCAGTATGGTTTGTGTCAAGCCATTCATTAATCTGGCTGTTTGATGAAGAGATAAAATGTAGTAGAAATAAACATGTTAAGAATCAATAGAAGCGGAGGACTATTATTAAGGTTTTTTTAGGACTATTATTATGTTGTAATGTTTGGTTGACCAATTAGCAGAGAGGGGCGTTTCATTCCCGCCCACATGTAGAGATCGAATATTCAAGTTGTTTATTCGTTTTCTATCCCTGAATGTAAAAACGAAAAATTAAGCCGGATTCTTGATTTTTCGTTTTGTTTGAATAATTGAAAAACGAAATATGTGCCCGTTTTTCATTTTTCAGATTTCAATATTAAAATAAAAATTGATTGGACGGAAGATACCCTGATTTAAATACTACTGCAGCTTTATATCATTTTGATGTCTGCCCTCTAGTGGACTAATGTTGACTACAGGAAGGATTCTTTGTTCAGTTAGGAAAATGTAGTAATTGTTCCAGCCAGTCTATTTGAATATGCATGCACTTGAATGCATGTAATAAAAAATGCACAATAAAATTGCTTTAATATTCTAATTGACTTTTGGAATTTTGTATTTTTGTGGTACAGGGAATCTATCTTTTCTTCAACAAAACATGAACAAGTCAGGAAACTTAATTGAATATCATCCTTTATAAAGTTACTATTTATAGTGTGAACAAGTCTATTTTATATAGTTATCTAAAGTAAATACACAAATGCTATAAATCTTGACCCTAGTGAACCAGGAGGGCCTGATGGCCTAAACCTCAAGCCTAAATAATAATTGTATTGTGAAACCTTTGTTTGCTTCTCCTTGACTGAACTTCTGACTGACTGAAATTTTTTTCTGTATATTTGAGCTTTATATATTAATTGTTATTTTCACCAGTCAACCTGATTTATTAGCAGCTATCAGAGCTACATTTAAACACAAAGTGTTTACACATTTTTACACTGTTTACACTTCTGATTGGGAGTCATTGAACTTATGAACACATGGAGAAGGATGTTGGCTTATTATTAGGAGTGGCTGATTACAATCTTTACCTACTTTTCCTAACTGCAAAGTTAGGCCTATCGTTGTAGCCTTATAACTCAGTCTTATGTTGGCAACAAAAAAGTATAGAAATTAGAGCGTAGACAGGACGTAGACTGCAATATTTCATCAAATTTGAGTCATGCATCATTATCATTAGGAATATAGATGAAGAATTCTGTCATAACACAATTTCATCTCAACATAAAAGTACTCAGAAGAAAAAACAAAAAGACAGTTTAACATTTTTAATATCTGATTGATCGTTGTCTTAAGTTGATGTCAGTTCTCTTCTCTCCTGTTCTGGATTTGATGTCATAAACCAGAACAACAATGGCAGCCACGGCAGCCACACCCATCAAAGCAGAGATGACCAATCGGATCACAACTTCAGCAGTGCCACAATAGTGGACAGAGTCTGAGGAAAGAAAAGAAATCCAGATCAGATCAGGTCAGTAAAAACAGCTATGCTGAAAAAACTTTAAAATCACGTACCTGAACCTAACCAGTAGAGTTCAGTGTTGGTGAGATGTTTGGTCTGGCTGCTGACAGGATTGTTCACTACACAGCTGTAGGTGTTGTTATCCTGATATTCCACCTCCAGAGGTAGAGAGAGACTGATGCTGAGATCAGACACACTGATGCTGGACAATAAACTGTTTCCTTTGTACCAGGAGAGAGTCACATGACTCACATTCACCACTGAACACAGGAAGATCCTCGATGATCTTTCAGATGATGAAGAAGATTGTAAAGTGTCAATGAAGATTACTGGAATGGGCAGAGGAGCTGAAAACACAACATGCTTTATAAAGGTGCATTCTGAATCATCATTTTGACAATGATGTAGCCTATTCTCCATGTAATAGGTTACATAATAATCCACTCACCATACACAGTAACTCTGTAAATCTTGGGTATGTCTTCATTTCCAACCTTCATACTTAGATGATAAACTCCAGTGTGTTCAGTTGTGGTGTTTCTAATGGTGAGAGAGCCGGTGTGATCCAGCTGCAGTCGGCCTCTGAATCTCCAAACCTCATCATAATATGTACCGTTCACTCCCTTGATTCTGGCGATTCGCTCCTCTCCAAACCTCCACTCTATCTTGTCATATCCCTGTTTATCAGTAACATCAATCTTTAGAGTGACAGAATCTCCCTCCATCACTGATACTGACTTCACTACATCTGTCTCTGCAACAAACACACCTGGAGAACATGTAAAAAATGTTGTAACACTTCACAATAACGCTCAGTTTGTTGCCATGTCATGAACCAATGAACAACAATTTACATCTAGGTTAATGTTAGACTAAATATGCAATATTTCATGGCTAAATCACGTTTTTTTTAAATATATATATAAATACTAATTTATACAAGTTTTTACGTTTATGATACCTAATTCCTTATAGCATCAGCAATATTGTAAATCATTTGAGTTAATCGTTATTACGCTTTGATTTCAGTGACGTCATTAAAATACAAGTACTTACCAACCAGATGAGAAAAACACAAACAAAACAAAATAAACGTGTGGGTCATTTTCTTTAGCCGTTTGAGATAAATCGCTTAGTATGCATCCGTTTTCGACAGGAATATATCATTAATACGATCTGTAAATAAGGTTTAGAGATAAACACAGAAAGACCTTCAGACAGCGCGCTTCCGTCAACGTGCAAGCAATGCTTTCTTCTGTAGTTCAGTTTCACATCCTGGTTAATGCTATTACTTAACATATTGTGCTAAATCATTCTGTGTCTCTCAATATAATTATGTCATATTGTCTTTACCTAACGGTCTTACTTTTTAGGCTTCCTTTTTGTGCCCAAGTGTTCAAGTGGGGGTGAAGACCACAAGTGTGTGTGATCTTTTCATTACCTGATGGGACACATTGTAGTGTTGTAAAAATGCAAGTGTTTACAGAGCTTTATTTAGATTTCCAATCCTTTGCATTTTAAAATAAACTTCTAAATGTCTGTTCAGTACAGATGACACACTTGTGGTGTCTTGATTTATTTCCAGAGCATGATGGGATACACTTAATACCAGTCTGGAGAGGTTACGGTCAATTTGGCGTTTTTTTTTTTTTTTTTGGACAGGCCCAACATATATAAGGGCTACATGTTCACCAGAGCAGAGAGGACCAATCAGAACACAGGACAAAACAGACCCAGGTGGTCTGAGGCATAAAAACATTAATCAATAACAGCACCCACACCTCATTATTTAAAACAGTGACGAGGGTTGGAAAGCCTTCAGATGAACATTCTAATGTCAAAATGATTATAAAAAGATGTGCATCTTGAATACTTTAGTTTTAAAATCACTAAATATTAATAATTAAAAAAGCTTCCAATAGGCCTACACGTTGTCATAGTTCAAAAACTGCAGTAGGTCTATATTACCATAGGCAGTAACTGAGAGCTAATAAGGGAGTATATTGAGAAATGGCAGTAATAGAGCAAACAGGTTACATCCTTTAACCACGTGATGGCGGCACTTGACTGTGTTTTGTGCTGTGTTTCGGCCATCTCCTACATGGCTGACTTGAGACGGAAGAATACGACACATTCGGTAAGTGACCGATGCTCACTGGTTTTGGGGGGCATTAGGGGAATTTTTATAGCCTAGTGCACTAAAGCCGTTTTAAATGGCGACTTTCTGGAGAAGTGCACTGATTGAGAAACGCCATCATCTGTGCATTATAGGCAGGCTACTAATTACAAGCTGCAATGAAACACAACAATAGCCTACTGAAGAAAATGTTTATTTATTTACTTATTCATTGTTCATACATACAGTTCCGCCGCTACGGTCTGAATCTATAGTGTGAAACAAACAGCGTCATCGGTAAAGTCCGAATCTCGAATCAGTGATTCTAATGAGTCGGTTCGTTTTAGTGAATCAAAACATACAGCGCAACCATTGTAGTCCGACACCAGAACGAATTAATTTATGAGTCGGTTCTTTCTAATGAATCATATACAGCTCACTGTTTCAGTACTGACTGGTTGTTCAAATGCAAAAGAAAGACATAATCATTAAATGTAAAAAAGGGTATTTTTTTATTATAAAAGTAACAAACAATGCAAAATGCAATAAAATTGTAGAAAATATAAGATATATAAAGGGGATCAAAATACAATAAAACATAAGACTATAACTGACCTACAGGTATGCAGATGGATATGGAAATGTTCAAAGAAAGGACCACAAAAAAAAAAAAAAAAAAAAAACCTTTATATTAGAAAAGAAGTTATTTTCATATAGCCTAGTCATTTTACTGGCATTTAGCAGACGTTTATTAATTACATTTAACAGCATATTGTATATATTTTTAAGGAAATTGGCATACAGAGAAAAGGGTGTTACTCAGCGATCTGCTTTAAGAGAAAAACTGCACAATTTTTATCCAGCAGGAACAATGTATGACATAGCCTACCCTACAAGATCTTACAGTAGGCTACTGTGAAAAAAAAATGGAGAAAAAAAAATTAAAGGCAAAAGGACTGTTTGAAAATGAGTACATGTAGTTTATGTGTACAGGCAAATTGGTATTAGCTTATAGTAATGGAACTTTTTTTTTTTTTTAAATATAGCATCAAGACTAATGGTGAGCTTTAAACTGATTTCCACATTGAGGTTTTGACCTTCACTCTCAAAATAAAGGAACAGTTCCATATGATCTTTCTGGTCAAGATGTTTTATGATTTATGCTTACGATGTTTGACCTTTTTACCTTTTGTGAACCTCGTCAAAAACAACACAACACAAATAAAAGCATAAAGGCATAGTTATCATGACCAGAACATCATTCAAAAAGAAATGTATCACAAAAAATATTTAACGTTGTGTGACAACACATGCGTACACCTCATCCTCCTCTTTCTGAAAGAAATACAAACACAAAAGACACACAAGGCTTTAGTATAATAGCAAGATGTTTAGATGTTTTTTAAGAACAGTCTTTACCATCAAAGAAAACCAAAGAAATCCTCTCATACCACAACACTCACCACTTTAAAAACACTTTTTTCACACATGCATGCATGTTCAAGAGAGACAGCCAGACTGTAAATTCCACTGTAAATTCTCCTGAAGTAATTAAATTAAATATACTTTAAATTTTCAATTATTAAAAATGTCTATCTTTGGTTACCCTGATGAAAAAAATCTTAAAACAGCCTAAAGTGGTTAGCTGGTCAAGAGTTGAACATCATCTTAACATGAAACACACATGAATCAGCTGACCATCAGAAAAATATCATCATTATTATTATTTTTCTTTTCAGCAGGGTGTAGCTCATTAGTTTACCATGAGTCAAATGAATAACTAATATGGAAGAGCTTAAAGGGTTACTCCACCCCAAAATGAAAATTTTACCCCAATGTTGTTCCAAACCCGTAAAAGCTTCGTTCGTCTTCGTAGCACAATTTAAGATATTTTGGATGAAAACCGGGAGGCTTGTGACTGTCCCATTGACTGCCAAGTAAATAACACTGTCAAGGCCCAGAAAAGTATGAAAGATTGTCAGAATAGTCCATCTGCCATCAGTGGTTCAACCGTAACGTTATGAAGTGACGAGAATACTTTTTGTACGCGAAGAAAACAAAAATAACGACTTTATTCAACAATTTGTCTCCTCAGTGTCTCTCCGCATCACCGTAGCGCCATTTTGGAGAATATGAGCTGAACGCAGGCAGTGTACGCTCTTCTGTGTCAGAAATTAAGTTCATACTTTTCTGGGCCTTGACAGTGTTATTTACTTGGCAGTCAATGGGACAGTCACAAGCCTCCTGGTTTTCATCCAGAATATCTTAAATTGTGTTCCGAAGACGAACGAAGCTTTTACAGGTTTGGTACGACATTTTCATTTTGGGGTGGAGTATCCCTTTAAGGAACTAATATCAAGCATCTATTTCAAATAGAACACAAAGATACCATGCTGGAATTAGACCTCAGACTTCAGTAAAAAAGAAACAAAATACCTTGTTATGTAGTCAAAATTTTACATATCACTGTTTTGATAGCAGATTCCAGTATTACACATTTTTAGTTAATATAACATATTAATGTTATATTGAAAAATTGACTCTAAAGTCTCTATTTCTATTGACTATATTTCGAATGAAGGCTGGAATATTCACACTCTTATACACACTCTTTTTCTCTCACAGACCATTTCTTTCACAGACATACTAACACCGTCCTCACAGTGTTTTGTTCCGGAAGTCCACAGTTTCCTGTGGAACTGTTTAACAGTGTCTGTTTTATGCAGAAACACCTTGAGCTACAACGTTTTTAACAGTAGAGTATGAACCCTTATTTTGTAGAAATTACACTATATTTGGGCTGTTTGCCAATAAATAACATTTTATTTTCAAATGGCTTCACACTGTGCACACTTGTGCTATTTTAGTTTGTTGCATATAACACATTTATCTGAATGCCACAGAATGCTCAGTGGAACTTCTCATTTAAGACAGTTTTTTATTAGTATATAGTCTATCACTGCCATACACAGTAAATGTGCCTGTCTGTACAGTTGCTTAACGTCAGTGGTGCCTGTCTTAGTCCATTAGCAGTTAGCCACTATAGCTATCGCCAGCAGCTTCTGGTGAATAGCTGCTATTGAGAAGTTGAGAAGCTGGTGTTCAGAAAACTGATGAAGATGTGCTACCAGCAGCAGTTAAAACTGTCACATTTCAAGTTAAAACATGAGTAGCTCATGTCGCGATATACAAGAGAAACTGTCTTAATGCACTGCCTTAACATGAAATGTGTTCAAATCTTAGGTAGCACATCAGTGGTGGATCTGGGGACACTCTCCTAAGGCATAGTTTTAAGATGCCAAGCTATAACAATTACTATGACAAATGAAAATGAATGAATAATTACATAATAATTACAAAAGTACAGGGACAGGCAATGTTATAATGTTACTTTTTGTTACTTTAGTCAAATGAGATAAAAGTGATTTAACATTTAAAGGTAAATTTTCTAATGACTGAAATGTTTCTTCCTCATTTTCTCACATTCAGATTAGCAGATCTCTCTTCAGCTTTTAGTACAGGAAACACAAGCATTTAGCAGGTAGTTTAACAGTGTTCGTTTTAGCAGAAACACTCTAAGCCCCAACACACAAACTGTTTACAGTTATCTTTGAGTAAAAATCTAAACTAATCTTTCTCTCTGGCATTTTGGACATCTAACAACTGTTAAGATTATTTTTCTGCACTACTATTGCTTGTAAGAGTCAAAGTAGTAGTAGTTATGTTTATTTGTGAATAGTGAAAAAAAAAACGTAAAAAATACTGTAAGTCTGTAGGGAACGTCATGATACAATAAATATTATTTTTCATTATTAAATTGTGTTGGATCTTTACATAAGTTCAGAGTTTAGATGTGTTTTTGTCCATATTAAAGGCTGTAGGGTTTGCTGCAGTTCAGATACAGTAGCTCTTTTCAAAGCTTAGTGATCTGGCCCAACAGTACTTTAAAGCATCTCTGCAGCACTCGTGACATGAAGGGTGTTCTTACAGTATAGGCAGCTAAGCTTTTATTAGATGCCTTGTTTGGGCCAAATGCTAAAGGAACATCACACTCATCTTTCGATAAGGCAGTTGAGTGCTTCACATCATGAGCACTATTTGTATAACAGCACGAGTTTGATCAAATCAGTCCATTTCTGTTCGGATGTAGTCACTGTGTAGACAGTGAAGCAGCTCACTAGTGTTTGGAACTAAGCCATCGTGTTTTCTTTTCATTTCCCTATCCTGCTTTTTAAATAACATGAAAGATCTTACCACTTTACAGTGCCGTGAAAAGGTTTTTGCCCCTTCCTGTTTTTTTTGTGCAAGTAAATACAAAATGCAGTTTTAAAATGAGGATTTCACTCATTAAGGGAAAAAAGCTGTCCAAACCTGCCTGGCCCTATGTGAAAAATTAATCGCCCCCTCCTGTTAAATCATGAAAGAACTGTGATTAACCCCAATATTTTAAAAAGCTGAGTTATATTTCACTACCCAGGCCTGATTACTGCCAGACCTGTTGAATCAAGAAATCACTTAAATAGAACCTGTCTGACAAAGTGAAGCATGCTTAAAGAGCAACACATCATGCCGCGATCTAAAGAAATTCAAAAACAGATGAGAAACAAAACAGTTGACATGTATCAGTCTGGAAAGGGTTATAAAGCTATTTCTAAGGCTTTGGGACTCCAGCGATCCACTGTCAGAGTCGACTTGCCATAATAGATGGAACCATGAATTCTGCACTCTATCAGAAAATCCTGAAGAAGAATATCCGGCCGTCAGTTTGTGACCTCAAGCTCAAGCGCACTTGGTTTATGCAGCAGGACAATGATCCAAAACACACCAGCAAGTCCACATCTGAATGGCTCAAGAAAAACAAAATTAAGGTTTTGGAGTGGTCAAGTCAAAGTCCGGACTTAAATCATATTGAAATGCTGTGGCATGACCTTAAACAGTCCAGTCATGCTCGAAAACCCTCCAAAATTCCTCCACAGCGATATGAAAGACTCATCGCCAGTTATCACAAACGCTTGATTGCAGTTGCAAAGGGTGGCACAACCAGTTATTAGATTTAGGGGGCAATTACTTTTTCACATAGTGCCAGGCAGGTTTGGACAGCTTTTTTCTTTTAATAAATGGAATCATTATTTCAAAACTGCATTTTGAATTTACTCGGGTTATCTTTGTGTAATATTACAATTTGTTTGATGATCTGGATGTTTTAATTTTGCAAATATGCAAAAAAAAAAAAAAAACAGGAAGGGGCAAAAACCTTTTCACGGCACTTCATTTATACGTGTTTGACTAATAGGGGTGGTATACTAAACTTACATACCACTAAACTTATATACCAAAAAATGCAGTATTACACTGTATATTGCATAGATAGGTACAACATATAACTGAATAAGCCAAATACAAGTCTTCATGATCTCTCTCTCTCTCACACATACACCTGTTTAACACAAAACGTTACTGTTTGTATTTCTAGTACAACCCTCTTTCCTTAGCTCAAGTATGCAAACCTCTTTGCCGCATGCATTGGAATATTGTATTACACTGAAAGTAAAATGTTCAGATGAAAATGGCAACATGATGCGTTCATATGTGCTTAATTTTCGCTGGAGGAAACAGCTGTGGTGTGAAAAACACTAAATTCAGCATAAAGTGGTTAGCTGGTCAAGAGCTGAACATCATCTTAACATGAAACATGCATGAATTAGCTGAGCATCAGCAAAACATTTTTTTTTCAGCATGGTGTATCTCATTGGTTTAACATGAGTCAAATGAATAATAAAATAAAATGTCACGATGATCTACGTACAACTGTAGTATCAGCACAAACAACATTAACAGAGATATAGAAAAGCTTGAGGAACTACCATCAATTTATTTCAAATAGTACACAAAGATACCATGCATGTCTGTACAGTTTTATGTTTCTCTTATGTCACTGTTTTGACAGCAGCCCAATATTACATTATATTATGTTATATTTGGTTAATATAACATTTTAATGTTATATGAAAGATTTTACTCTAACATAATATTTCTAATGAAGGCTTGTATATTCACACCCTTTCTCTCTCCCTGTCACGGTTTCTTTAAGTTTGGACTTTTGTCATTCTGTTCAGGTGTGTGTTGTTAGTGTCCTCGTTTGCTTGTGTATTTAAATTGCTCCCTCTTACCTGATTATTTGTCAGGTCTCGTCAATTCTACGTGTGTCACCAGCCTATACCCTTGTTTGGATATTTACCTGTCTGTGGATTCATTAAAGCCCTGCTTATTCACTATCTCGTCTGCATGTCTGTTCCTCGACACAATGCGTGTCAGAAGATCCGACCCAACCAGTATACAAACGTGATTTACACCCATTTATTTTTTCGTTCTGTAAGTGTTTTTGTTTTCGGTTTCTATGGATCACTTTGCCGCCGTGAACCTGCTTTGCCTAGAGCAGGAAAACCGCTCCCTTGAGGAGCATTTGGAAGAATTCCTTGGTCTCAAACATCTGACCACCTTCCCGGATGACTGCTTATGCTCGTTCCTGCACTGTTAAAATGTTCCTATATTTTTACAGTAAGTTACTGGCAGCACAGTTGCCAGTAAGTTACTGTATTTTGGTTTTACAGCAATGTGCTGTAATAAAACTTTACAGTATGTAGAACAGTGTACTGTATAACTACAAAACAGAATACTGTATTAAGAATCAAGTGTACGTAAACTTTTGAACGGGGTCATTTTTATATATTCAACTATTATTTTCTCTTGTGGACTATATGTAAACATATTTTATGTGAAATATATTATTCAGGTCAGTACTAAATAAACAATAACATGCATTTTGTATGATAATCCCTCTTATTTTAGTAAAATAATTAACATTTTGCAGATTCTGTAAACTTTTGACTTCAAATGTAAAAAAAATTTAATTAATTGAAATAATACTTACAAAAAACTGCATTGTGACAGCAGTGTCCTTCCCAGGGTGCAAAGACAAGTGGACCACACTGTAGAGCTGCAAGAAATCAAGCAAATTAGATTCAGTAATATGTTAGCCTACTTGTTGATGATGTATATCACATAGTGTTGCCTATAACGTTACATGTGTATTTCATACACTCCAACAATCTATCAAAGTTATTTAAAAAATCATATTATGCTTGACATTGCTGAAGATTTTGGCATGCATTTTACTTGTCTTTGTTGTCTGATAGATCATTAGTAACTGATAAAAGTAATTGACCACTAATCATATTTTTATTATCATAACCATTTTTATCAATCACCATGCTGCTACAGAACTGGTCTCCCGCCTAAATAGTTAAAGGGGTCCTATTATGCTCTTTTACAAAGTCTTGATTTTGTTTTGGGGGTGTACTAGAACAGGCTCTCATACTAGGGTGTTCGAAAAACACATTATTTTTCACATATTTTACATTATTACAACACCTCTCTCCCCGGTCTGGCATTAACGGCTCGAATAGTTACTGTATCAAATGAAGGCGCACCTTCTGAAATACGAACTGTGTTGTGATTGGTTAGCTGGGCTAGTGTGTGTTGTGATTGGTTAGCTGGACCAGTGTGTGCTGTGATTGGCAGCACTCGGCGCCTGGTCAGGAAATGTCACGCCCCTTACCACAGCCGCCTGTGAGCTTCAGTGTAAATATTGCGTCAATATCAAATCAATTTGAACGAGATTTAAACCCGGATGATTGTAACCACTTTAAGTTCATCTGCCTTGGGAAAGCTAGCGTATCTCCGACATAGTGATAATAACACTCGTTGCCTTCTCTAGTGCAGCTCAACCAGGTCTCGTCCCATTCGTCAATATTTGTGACATCACAAATCCCAGCAAATATGCGTTGTAGTCCAAACGAGTCGTTCGTTGTAGTTTTTGAAAATTGATTTCTGTTAGATAAAATATCTCCTTTTGAAGTGGACTTTGAGCTTTGTAACTTTTCAGATCTTTTTTTTTTTTAAATTCTTTATTTATTAGATTTTTTCTTAAACATATCAAAACCATAACAACACGTATAAACCAACACATATTCACTCATCTCACATATAACTATTCAACATATAATTACAGAACAGTAAAAAAATAGAAAAAATAAAAATAATTGACAGAGAAAACAACAGTAGACAATATGTATAAAACAAAAGTGGGGGCATTAGTCCAATAAACACCTCAAGTATGAATTCAATCCTCTTCTTAGCTCAATTAAGCATTTATCTCAATGGATCAATTCAACCAATTCCTGTAGAATCAATATCACCAAAGTAATTTATAAAAGGTTGCCATATCTCAGAAAACTTTTCCTCTTTATTTTTTAAGGAGAATCTGATTTTCTCGAGCTCCAAATGTTTAATTATATCCCTCATCAGATTTAAATATGTGGGGGAAGCTTTCTGTTTCCAGTTTAACAATATTAATCTTCGTGCTAGTAGACAAACAAATAAAATCATATTTTGTTCAGCCCTGTTTTTAGCTATCTCAGATTCAACAATACCTAAAACCGCCATCAGGGGATCTAGATCAATTGGCCTTTGTAATATTCTTGACAATGTCAGAAAAATACTTCCCCAGTAGGATGATAATTTTGGGAAGCTCCAAACCATATGGGCCAGTGATGCACGCCCACAACGGTCACATGAAGGGTCTACATTTGGGAATATCTTACTGAGCTTTTGTTTAGACCAGTGTAAACGATGTATTACTTTAAACTGTATGAGTCCGTGTCTTGCACAAACTGATGAGCCATGAATCTGTTTAAGGGCTGTCTCCCATTGCTCCTCTGTAATTTCAACTCCCAAGTCTTCCACCCAGGAGGACTTTAAGTGTTCTAGAGTTGATGTGCTTGTCAACTGGAATAATGCTTCATATATATATATATATATGAAATACCTATTTTATTGTAAGGATCACGCAAAAGTATAATTTCCATCATGGTTTGATTTGGAGAGTTGGGGTATAATTAATTATTTTGTTTAACAAAGTTTCGCAGCTGCAAATATAAAAAAAAAATGTGATTGAGATATGTTGTATTTCTTTTGTAGCTGTTCAAATGATGGAAACACTTTATCAATAAATATGTCTATAAAGCTATAAATTCCTTTTCCAACCCAATCATCAAATGTTGTATTTTTAAAAGAGGGAGCAAACAAGTGATTTTTTATGATGGGGCTTTGAAGGGAACCAGCTTGCCAGCCAACAAATTTTTGGACCTGGGACCAGATCTTGAGTGTATGTGAAACTACTGGATTGTCTAATGGATAAGGGCATATAGTGGGTAAAGGTGAAAACAGTAGAGCAGAAAGTGAGGAAGGATAACAGCATGCACTTTCTATGCTTACCCATAGTTGGGGTTGTTTTTGTAACCAGTAGGCCATCATTCTTATATTACTCGCCCAGTAATAAATCTTAAAAGTTTGGAAGTCCCATTCCTCCTTTTGATTTGGGTCTCTGTAAAAATGCCTTCCTTATTCTAGGTATCTTTCTATCCCAAATAAATTCAGAAATAATTTTATCAAGACTATGAAAAAAACTCTTCTTAATATATATTGGTATACACTGAAATAAAAATAAAAATTTTGGAAGAATGTTCATTTTGATAATATTAATTTCCCCTGCTAATTAGATAGCTATATGAGACCATCTCTGTAGATCCTGTGTTATTTGATCAAATAATTTAGAAAAATTCTCTTTATAGAGATCTACAAATATCTTAGTGACATTGATTACTAAGTATTTAAACTGGGTTAAAGTTTTAAAGGGCAGTGTTACAAAAGATTGTTGATCGGCTAAATTGTTAATTGGAAATAATATACTTTTCCCCATATTAAGTTTATACCCTGAAATTTGTCCAAATTTAAAGTGGAAATTATTGCAGGAATAGATTTAGATAGGTTGGAAATATATAATAATAAATCATTCGCATATAATGATACTTTATGCTCCCCCACCCCTCGAAAGACCCCACTGTAGACTGTTAAGTTTTGTAAAGAGATTGCCAGAGGTTCAGTTGCTAACGCAAAAAGCATTGGAGATAATGGGCATCCTTGTCTAGTAGAACGTTCTACGTTGCAAAACCAAACCTTGACAAGGCCGAGAAGAGAAAATCCCACTCGACCCTGTCAAAAGCCTTTTCAGCATCCAATGAAATAAGGATTTCTGAATAAGATCTTGAGTGAGAAGAGTATATTATATCAAATAATCTGAATGTTGTGAACCATTTGTCTATTTTTGATAAAACCTGTCTGATCTTCATGTATTATTGTTGGGAGTATATTTTCTTTTTTTTATTATTTATTTATTTTTCAGAGGGAAAATGCATACAGAGATCAGGACATACATAATTTCTCCGAAATAAAGAAAAATATAAAAATAAATAAATGAAAACATACATAGACCTTAATGTTACTATGGAGAGTATATACAGAGTATGTATGCCCTCAATCTTGAAAACAAATTTCTCAAATGTTACATATGCATTATATTTTCTTCCTCTTAACAACAACTATATACAAAAGAACATGGGGAGCTATTGCTTACAACTCATACAAAAAGATACCTGCATTCCACAAGGTTGTAAATGTATCGGGTTACCATGAAACCAGGGTCTTGTTCGGCGTCCTGGGGTGTTACAAAGTATTTGTGAAATCTAGCTAACAAAATATATATTGTGTGTTGGAGTGTTCCAGACGCTACAGAACAGTTACAATTCAAGAAAAATCTGGGTGTACTGGTTTAATATAATCTATCCATTTATTCCAAACTAAACCTTCTATCTGAGTTCTTAATGAAAAATATAGTTTTTCCATCACATATATAATGTGTATTGTATCAATCCACTCTTCAACTGTGGGTGTCTCTGGCTTTAGCCATTTTCTAGTAATTACTTTTTTACTAGCCACCAGAAGAATTAACAACAGTTTCTTATCCTTATTGTTCCACCCATCTAAATGTATATTACCCAAATATAGAGATTCACAATTAAAAACAATTTCTACTTCAAAAACAGCTTCCAGATTCCTTTTAATCTCTTGCCAATATGGGGTTAATTTCTGACACCCCCAAAAGATATGATAGTGGTTAGCTTCCTTTTCCCCACATAATCTCCAGCAGCTAGTACCCTTCCCTTGGTGTTTTTTCTGTGATGGTGTAATAAAGAACCTAATAACATTCTTCCAACAAAATTCTCTCCACATGGCTGAGCTTGTAGATTTCCATTGTGTTTTACAAATTTTCTCCCAATCCTCATCTGAGACATTAAAATTCCCTTCCATTTTCCATTTGTCTCTAACATAAAATGTGTTTTCGGGTACATTTTGGAGAAATCCATTATATAATTTTGAGATAATCTTATTACATGATTGAGCCTTACATACTGATAAGAACACTTTTATTATCCCTGTCTCAGTGAATTTCAATATTTCTGGTTTGATATTACATTCAATATAGTGCCTAACTTGGAGATATCTATAGAAGTCACTTTGATTAAGCCCATATTTTCCCTTTAGCGATTCGAAGCTATGGATTTTGCCCTTGTTGAAAAATGTGTAATAATTTGAAATTCCTAGCTTAGTCCAAATTCGAAATCGATCATCTATTCTATTCGGGACAAAATCAGTATCAAAGGCACACCATCTTAATATTTTCAATTTATCTTCCAAACCATCCATTTTCTTTGCTTGATGCCAAATTTTAAATAATAAATTGATCCATGAGTTTGTTTCCTTAATCATTATATTTCTTAGTTTGTTATCAGCAATAAGGGCAGATAATGGAGACTCTCCCATCATCCCTCTTTCTATTTCAATCCATCTTGCTGAATATACTGGACTGCTCCAGCAGACTAATGGCCTTAATTGGGCCGCATAATAATATTGTTGTAAGCATGGGAGGCCTAACCCACCTTTTTCTTTACTTAATAGTAATGTCTTAAATCTTATTCTGGGTTTTTTACCCTGCCATAAAAATCTAGATATTAATTTATTCCATTCTATAAATTGTTGATTCGAAATTTCTACTTGAAGTGTCTGATATAGATATAACAATTTTGGTAGAATGATCATCCTTACTGAATCAACTTTGGAACTTAGACTGTACAAGGGAATAAGGTTCCAACGTACTAAATCAGATTTTATTTTTTTATTCAAGGGACCATAATTTAAATCAAATAATTTTGAATGGTCTCCAGACAAATTTACTCCCAAGTAATTAATTGATTTTGTATCCCATTTTAAAATATATTTATCTTTAATTTGTCTAGGTGGATCATAATTAAATTTTAATACTTGGGTTTTTGAGACGTTCAGTTTGTAACCAGATATGGCCTCATACCCCTCAAGGAAGTTAAATAGTGTAGGAAGTGACTTTGTAGGTTGGCACATATATATCAATATATCATCGGCAAAGAGGGCTAATTTATGCTCTCCGGACCCTATATCCATCCCTTTAATGAGATGGTTTTGCCTATTCCATTGGCTCAAAGGTTCAATAAATATGGCAAAAAGGAGTGGTGAAATGGGGCACCCCTGTCTTGTGCCCCGCTCTAATTTAAATGGATCTGATAAACCCCCATTAATTTTAATCCTTGCATAAGGCTTATCATATAATGTTGTAATTATTCCAGTAAAATTCTTATGAAATCCAAATTTTTCTAATACCTTGTATAGAAAACTCCATCTCACGGAGTCAAAGGCTTTCTCTGCATCTAAACTCAATAGTGTAGCTTCCACATTGTGTTTTGAAATGAAACTAAGAATATGTAAAGTTCTTCTGATGTTGTCTGATGCTTGCCTTTGACAAATAAAGCCTGTTTGATCTAAATTAATGAGGTCTGGGATAATATTTTCTAATCTCTGTGCTAAAATGTAGTCAACATTTAAAACACTAATTGGCCGATAGTTACCACATTCCAACTTATCTTTTCCCTCCTTTAAAATGACCGATATAATCGCTTCTCTCCAGGAAGGTAAGATTTCCCATTTTTGTACTACCAAATTGTAAGCCTTTAATAAAGTCGGGGCCAAATGATCGAACATGGATTTGTACCATTCCGCAGGGTAGCCGTCCGCTCCTGGTGATTTGCCTGTCTTTAGTCTTGCCACGGCTACTTTTAACTCCTCCATTGTAATTTCTGCTACTAAAGATTTATTTTGTTCCTCTGACACTGTGGGTAGCTCTAATGAGGCTAGAAATGATTCTATATGCAGATCGTTATTAATTTTAGGTTGTGAATACAAAACTTTATAAAAAGTTTCAAAACTCTGCTGTATTTGCTCTAGTTTACAATATGTCTCCCCGGTTTGAGTATTTCTGATCTTATTGATAGCTCTATCTGCTTGTTGTTTCCTTAATCTGTAGGATAACAATTTTAATGATTTGCCCCCAATTTCATAGTATCTTTGTTTTAAGAACAGAAGTTTCTTTTGTAATTCTTTAGAATATATTTAATCTATTTCTTTAACTGTTTTTTTTATATCTTGCTTCACCTTATGATTCATTGTAGCCCTGTGTTCGTTCTGTAGTCTTTTCAGTTTAATTTCAAGGTCTTGTCGTTTCTGCCTTCTAAGTTTCCTTAAATTAGATGTAATGTATATAATTTTACATCTTACTACTGCTTTTAATGCATCCCAGACTGTTGACGGTATCACCTCCTCATTATCATTTATCTCCACATAAGATTTAATCTCATTTTCTAAAGTTTGCTTGATTTGGGAATTGTTTAAGATATCTGAATTCATTCTCCAAACTGTGGAATTAGGTTTCCTATTCAGACCCACAGACATATAAATAGGACTATGATCAGAAATATCCATCGTGCCCAATTCACATTGTTCAACCAGATGCAGATCCTTTTTGAAAATAAAGAAGTAATCTATTCTGGAGTACGTTGTCTGGGGATGAGAATAGTGAGTGTAATCACGAACCCTGGGATTTAATTCTCTCCATACATCTATGATTCCTATCTCTTTCAACCAACTATTCACCTTTTTAATCAGTGGCTTTAATCCCATTGTGCTTCTAGAACAGTCCAATTTAGGGTTTAGACGTATGTTAAAATTACCTCCACATATTAAAATTCCTTGGACTTTAGTAGCTATTAAATCAAATATTTCACAGTAGAAATACCACTCAGAGCCTGGGGGAGCATAGACATTCAAAAAACTTGTTAAAATTCCCTCTATTTTTCCTGTTATCAATACAAATCTTCCTTACTTGTCTTTTATTTCTGACATATGTTCATAATTCAATTTTTTGGATATAAGTATGGCCACTCCTCTTTTGCGTACAGATTTATAGGATGCAAAGTATACCTCCTTAAAACCCATTTTGTTTAGTTTTGAATGTTCTGCATCTTTTAGATGGGTTTCCTGTAGAAACACAACCTCTGCTCTAGCCTTCTTTAATTTGGACAGAATCTTTCCTCTTTTAACTGGACTAAGTATGCCATTGACATTAAACAAAGCTATTTTCATACTTTACAGTCAATTTATAAAATACTAACAAAAGTGTTGTAACATATAGCATCCCCTTCAACAGAACAAACTGAAACAAATCAACAATCAACCAATTTGAAATATTAATCAACATGTACAACGTAAAGTGAACTTCCATAACTGAAGTCATTACCACGACTGTAATGGAGCCTCCACTTATAGGCTTCAAGGGAAAACCCCTCTTTATAAGTTTATAGAAGGGGCCCTTGTAAATAGCAGTTAAACAAAGAACCCTTTGAGCTATCCATACAACATATCCCGATTATTCAATACTACACTGATAACTAGGTTGTTCAAACAAACTATTTAAGGACGTTGCGTCTCGCACTCTCCCTCCCTGTCTCTTTTTTTTTTTTAACTCAAGTACCTTTGCCAGTCCCGAAAGCGTCAGTCCGAAATGGCATAATGCTTCTCATCTCTGTATTAACCACTTTACGGTACAAAGACAATCGGGATCGTGCATAAATTATGAAGATTGCAAACTCCCGTCCTTTCTTCGGAAAGTCCCTCTTTTTCACACAGGGCCATGTAGTTTTGGATTTTGTTTTCCCTTAATAATAAAAACCTTCATTTAAAAACTGCATGTTGTGTTCACTTGTGTTATCTTTTACTAATATTTAAATTTGTTTGATGATCTGAAACATTAAAGTGTGACAAACATGCAAAAAAATAAGAAATCAGGAAGGGGGCCAACACTTTTTCACACCACTGTATGTATGTGGGCTACTGTTCCAACGCTACAGTCTGAGGCCCTGTCCACACGAACGCTTTAAAACCGCAGCTTTTTCTTTGCGGTTTGGCCGTTCATCCACACGCAAACGCAGCACCAGGTCACTGAAACCAGACATTTTTTAAAATGCCTGCCAGGGTGAAGATTTTCAAAAACTCCAGTTGCAGTGTTATCGTGTAGATAACAGGTAGATAACAGGTAACCTTGGTTCCCTGAATAGGGAATGAGATGCTGCGATGACGACATTGCTTTTGGGAACACCTTCGGTGTGACGAATGTCTGAACCCCTTATACCATCACGCCAATTCATTGGCCAAATAGAGCTTAGCACTGCACGTAGGTGAGCTATATCAGTGTGCTGCACGCTATTTCATCAGATTTCCACTTGTTTACGAAGGAAGCGCTATCAAAGGTACGGAACAGCCCGCATCGCAGCATCTCGTTCCCTGTTCAGGGAACCAAGGTTACATACGTAACCGAGATGTTTCCCTGTCTACACGATAACATTGCAACTGGAGTTTTTGAAAATCTTCACCCTGGCAGGCGTTTTCAAAAATGTCTGGTTTCAGTGACCTGGTGCTGCGTTTGCGTGTGGACCAAGGTTACATACGTAACCGAGATGTTCCCTCTCATAGGCTCATTTCGATGCTGCGATGACGTCATCGCTTTGGGAGTGCTATACCATAACGCCTAACGTACCTTTAGATAGCTGGAAGACCAAGGAAAGCGTCTGCTCAATTGGATAAGACCCGGGAGCCAGGAGCCGACCTCACGTCTAGACTGTAGAACTTGATGAAGGTGCTAGGAGAGGACCATCCTGCAGCAGCACAAACATCTTCCATCGAGGACCCTTTGAAGAAGCCGCTGCTCTTGTAGAATGAGCATGCACCCCTAAAGGCGAAGTCGAGCCACACGCCTCATAGGCCAAAGAGATAGCCTCCACTATCCAGTGTGACATCCGCTGTTTAGTGACAGCAGAACCTCTGCTCTTACCACCAAAACACACAAACAACTGGTCAGATCCACACCACTGAGCCGTGCGGTCTACATAGATCCTAAGTGCCCTCACTGGGCAGAGACTCAGGCTAACTGGCCCTGCATCAGCTGGGGAGAAGGCTGCTAAGACCATTTGCTGAAAGCGAAACGGAGTCGAAACAACCTTAGGAACATAATCAGACCTAGGTCACAAAAAGGCTTTAACCAGCCCTGGAGCAAAGTCCATACACGAAGGGCTGATGGAGAGTGCCTGCAGATCCCCTACCCTCTTAAGGGAGGATAAAGCCACCAAAAGAACCGTCTTGAGAGTCAAGAGTTTCTCTGACACAGACTCCAAAGGCTCAAAAGGATGGCCTGTCAGGCCAAAACAATCGATAAGTCCCAAGAAGGAACTCGTGCTGGGCTGAAAGGCCTAAGCCATCTCGAACCCTGCATAAAACAGGAGACCAGGGGGTGGCGACCAACTGAAACACCTCCCACGAGTGCATGCCCTGCCGATATGGCCGCCACGTACACCTTAAGAGTGGCGGGGGGAACGCCCCCCGCAAAAAAAACTTTAAGAAACACACA
>NW_015506671.1:123119-162423 GCF_001515645.1 Sinocyclocheilus grahami | reverse complement strand
CTGAAACCCTTCCCACAAGTGCATGCCCCGCCGACATGGCCGCCACGTACACCTTAAGAGTGGCGGGGGTAACTCCCTCAGAAAAACGACTTTGAAGAAACTCCAGTACTGAAACGATGGGGCAATGGACTGGATCTAGAATGCGATGTCTACACCAAGAGGCAAAAAGTCTCCGCTTGAAAGCATATAAGCGTCTCGTCGAGGGAGCCCTACAATTTATAATAGTGTCGTAATCTCGGCCGAGAGACCGGAACACATTAGCGTACTCCGCTCAAGGGCCACATCCATAACCTCCATAATTCCGGTCGAGGATGCCAAATCATGCCCCGAGCTTGTGTTAACAGATCATGTTTGAGGGGAACCTCTAAAGCCTAAAGAAAAACGCGCTTCGCCAGCCTGCACAGGGGGCGGGAACATAATCCTCCTTGACGATTGAGGTACGAAACAAATCATGTTGTCCGTCCTGACTAACACGTGACAACCCCTCAACTGGGGTAAAAACTATTTGAGAGCCAAGAAGACTGCTAGCATCTCCAAACGATTAATGTGCCAGCCACGATGCACCTCTGTCCAGATTCCACAGACTGGACGTCCTTGATGGACTGCTCCCCAGCCCATAAGGGGTCAGTCTTCTATAAAGTCTACTATTTTCTATTTGAATATATTTTAAAATGTAATTTATTGTGATTTCAAAGCTAAATTTTTAGCATCATTACTCTAGTCACACGATCCTTCAGAAATCATTCTGATATTCTGATTTGCTGCTCAAAAAACATTTATTATTATTATGATAATAGTGTGATCGTCTTGCGGCGACACAACATCCCCAGCTGGACTCCTTCTTGATGGAACTGGGGTCTCATCCACAGGCTTAGAGCACAAACAGGCTTAGAGCACAAAAGCCCTTGCATGTCACCGTAATTCTGTGAAGCGGATAACAATGAGGTGAAATGTTCTGGCTCTTGGTCCACCACTGAAACGGTCGCATGTGGAGCAGGCCCAACTGAACTACAATAAATTACATTTTAAAATATATATGTTGAAAACAGCCCTGAGAAGAAGCCACTGCTCTTGTAGAATGAGCACGCACCCCTAGAGGCGAAGTCAAGCCACGCGCCTCATAGGCCAAAGAAATAGCCTCCACTATCCAGTGTGACATCCGCTGTTTAGTGACAGCAGAACCTCTGCTCTTACCACCAAAACACACAAACAACTGATCAGATCTACGCCACTGAGCCGTGCAGTCAACGTAGATCCTAAGTGCCCTAACCGGACAGAGATTCAGGGTAACTGACCCTTCCTCGGCTGGGGAAAAAGCCTTCAGGACCACTTGCTGAAAGCGAAACGGAGTTGAAGCGACCTTCAGAACATAATCAGGCCTAGGTCGCAAAAAGACTTTTACCAGTCCTGGTGCAAAGTCCATACACAAAGGACTAATGGAGAGAGCTTGCAGATCCCCTACCCTCTTAAGGGAGGATAAAGCCACCAAAAGAACCGTCTTGAGAGTCAAGAGTTTCTCTGACACAGACTCCAAAGGCTCAAAAGGATGGCCTGTCAGGCCAAAACAATCGATAAGTCCCAAGAAGGAACTCGTGCTGGGCTGAAAGGCCTAAGCCATCTCGAACCCTGCATAAAACAGGAGACCAGGGGGTGGCGACCAACTGAAACCCCCCCCACGAGTGCATGCCCTGCCGATATGGCCGCCACGTACACCTTAAGAGTGGCGGGGGTAACTCCCTCAGAAAAACGACTTTGAAGAAACTCCAGTACTGAAACGATGGGGCAATGGACTGGATCTAGAATGCGATGTCTACACCAAGAGGCAAAAAGTCTCCACTTGAAAGCATATAAGCGTCTCGTCGAGGGAGCCCTACAATTTATAATAGTGTCGTAATCTCGGCCGAGAGACCGGAACACATTAGCGTACTCCGCTCAAGGGCCACATCCATAACCTCCATAATTCCGGTCGAGGATGCCAAATCATGCCCCGAGCTTGTGTTAACAGATCATGTTTGAGGGGAACCTCTAAAGCCTAAAGAAAAACGCGCTTCGCCAGCCTGCACAGGGGGCGGGAACATAATCCTCCTTGACGATTGAGGTACGAAACAAATCATGTTGTCCGTCCTGACTAACACGTGACAACCCCTCAACTGGGGTAAAAACTATTTGAGAGCCAAGAAGACTGCTAGCATCTCCAAACGATTAATGTGCCAGCCACGATGCACCTCTGTCCAGATTCCACAGACTGGACGTCCTTGATGGACTGCTCCCCAGCCCATAAGGGGTCAGTCTTCTATAAAGTCTACTATTTTCTATTTGAATATATTTTAAAATGTAATTTATTGTGATTTCAAAGCTAAATTTTTAGCATCATTACTCTAGTCACACGATCCTTCAGAAATCATTCTGATATTCTGATTTGCTGCTCAAAAAACATTTATTATTATTATGATAATAGTGTGATCGTCTTGCGGCGACACAACATCCCCAGCTGGACTCCTTCTTGATGGAACTGGGGTCTCATCCACAGGCTTAGAGCACAAACAGGCTTAGAGCACAAAAGCCCTTGCATGTCACCGTAATTCTGTGAAGCGGATAACAATGAGGTGAAATGTTCTGGCTCTTGGTCCACCACTGAAACGGTCGCATGTGGAGCAGGCCCAACTGAACTACAGGGGATGCCGACACCATCAGACCCAACAGTCTGAGACACAAGCCTACGTGTATTAGGCGCCATGTCTTGAACTGACTTAGACAGGTCTGTATTGACTGTACACGTACGGGAGACAGACGTGCCCGCATCATGCAAGAATCCAAGTCCACCCCCAAAAATGTTGTTTGCTGACACGGCAGCAGGACACTCTTTTGTAGGTTCGTCCGTAACCCTAGGCTCCTCAGATGATCGAGTACCAAATCTCGATGTGTCAGTGCCTGATCCTGAGATTGAGCTAATATTAGCCAATCCTCCAGGTAGTTCAAAATTCTGACGCCCTGGAGCTGCAACGGGGCCAAAGCTGCGTCCATACATTTTGTAAATGTTCGAGGAGCCAAAGGTAGTCCGAACGGAAGAACACAATATTGGTAAGCCTTGCCCTCGAAAGCAAACCTGAGGAACTTCCTGTGTCTCTTGACGATCTGGATGGGAGAGTATGCATCCTTTAGATAGATGGTTACAAACCAATCTTCGGATTGGATCTGAGACAGAATGGACTTTACTGTTAGCATCTTGAACTTGCTCACTCTGAGCACAAGATTTAGACGACGCAAGTCCAAAATAGGACGTAAACCACCATCTTTTTTGGGTACAACAAAATACCGGCTGTAGAAGCCTGACTCCATCTGAGTGGGGGGTATCTCCTCTATAGCCCCTTCCTCTAGGAGTGACACGATCTCCTGACTTAAAATCGAGGCCTCCCCAGGACGTACCGTCGTAGGAAGAACCCCACTGAAAGGAGGTGGCCCTTTCCGAAATTGGATGGTGTAACCGTGTCGAACGGTGCGTTGTACCCAGGGGCGTAGATTACGCGGGGGACCGGCTCTTGAAAACCTCTATGCGAACACACTTGCCCGAAAAAGTGTGATATTAAAAGTGGGGGGGCACTTTTAATATCACACTTTTTCGGGCAAGTGTGTTCGCATAGAGGTTTTCAAGAGCCGGTGTGAATAAATATAGATTTAAATTCAAAGAGACATGATAGTCTGTGCATGATCTGATGTTTTATTTGGACCCAGAATAAGGCGAGATGAACATTGCGGAGCGCTAAACACTCCGTGCAGTCGTACGACGAAATTCCTAATATGGACAAAACCGTCCAGTTATCACTTTTTCATACGAAAACAGAAACGTTTGGAAACATGAAGACATTAAACATACGATTGCAACAATATATGGTTTATTTGTGTTTGTCAAGTCATCTCCAAGTAATAAATAAAGTATATGAACAATGCAGTGCTAATTGACATAGCATTTATTACAGTATAGAAACTATTCTGCCTTATGTGATAAAAAAAGTGTTTGTAGTATATAAACAAATCATTATTATTGGTTATTGTCCAGCAGTTATCTGATTTCTAAGTCAATTAAAAGCTAGAAATTAGAGAACAATTAAAGTTGCCTATACACCAGTCAAAAGTAAGTAAACAGTAAGATTTTTAATGTTTTTTTTTTAAAAGCAAAACATTTTATAATTTATGTTTTCATATTAAAAATGTTGTGTAGAAACTATCCTGTGTTTCTTATTCAAAAGTTCCATTATCCATTAATCCCTTAATTAAACATGTTCAATAATCTCTAAAGTCACAATACAAAATAATAACCTGTAAACTAATTATGTACTACTGTTACACTTAAAGTACACTTTAAAATTAAACTTTTAGAAAGTAAGTAATTTTTGAGCAATGTTGCTGGGCAATGTTGTTGTCAACAGGCAAACAGGTGAGATACAGAGCCCATGACCGATCTGAAATATCCAGATAAACATTTTGTTGCCCATTCTCAGTGAGAAAGTGCACAAGCAACATTGCTCAAAAAAGTAGGCCAATTTAGTAAGTATTGAACTAGTACAATTACAAGTAAACTACTAGTATATTAATTTTAGTATAACTATTACATCAAATATATTTGGAAAATATACTTGAATATAAGTTTACTTAAACTTTAAGAGTAGGCCTACTTCATTTTTGTATGAAAACATAATTTGGAGAGAATCGCATTGTCCCTTTGGAGGAGTATTTAAATACTCAGAGCCTGTAATTAAAAAAATAAAAAAATGTAAAAAAAATGCATGCTGAGAATAATATATGTAGCAAGTTTGGTGATGGTAGGTAAAACTGTCCCCACTAGTTAGAAGGGCCACTACAACCTCAGCCTCCCACCACTCCCATATAACGACTGACAACTCTTTGTTTCTGATACTGTTTAGAAGTTTTAAACCTCAGTGAATCAGGTGGTTTACTCAATTGAGGGTCTTATCTCATCTGTCTCTCACTAGGTCAGGTCCTCTGTGTAGACCACAAAACAAAAGGGATTGTCCACAGAGAGAGAAAGAGGTAAAAGCTGTGCATCACTGTGGAAACAGGATGAAAAAAATGAAAGAGATTTGATACTGCTGTGGTTCTTCATGCATGTTTGTTCTCAGACTGCTGCAAAATTCTCAAAGGAGCTCAAGGCTAAGGAAGGAAACAGCCACCAGCAGATGCGCCATTTCGGTCCACAGCACACTAGACAAAGATGAAAAAAGTGAAAGAATAGAGAAGAGGAAAAAGGAACCATATGAAATGGTTAACATACACCCACACACAGATTCTCAATGTCTTTAGTTCCTGACACTCAAGAGCCGGTGTGAATAAATATAGATTTAAATTCAAAGAGACAGGATAGTCTGTGCATGATCTGATGTTTTATTCGGACCCAGAATAAGGCGAGATGAACATTGCGGAGCGCTAAACACTCCGTGCAGTCGTACGACGAAATTCCTAATATGGACAAAACCGTCCAGTTATCACTTTTTCATACGAAAACAGAAACGTTTGGAAACATGAAGACATTAAACATATGATTGCGACAATATATGGTTTATTTGTGTTTGTCAAGTCATCTCCAGGTAATAAATAAAGTATATAAACAATGCAGTGCTAATTGACATAGCATTTATTACAGTATAGAAACTATTCTGCCTTATGTGATAAAAAAAGTGTTTGTAGTATATAAACAAATCATTATTATTGGTTATTGTCCAGCAGTTATCTGATTTCTAAGTCAATTAAAAGCTAGAAATTAGAGAACAATTAAAGTTGCCTATACACCAGTCAAAAGTAAGTAAACAGTAAGATTTTTAATGTTTTTTAAAGAAGTCTCTTCTGTTCACCAAGCCTGCATTTATTTGATCCAAAATACAGAAAAACAGTAAAAATTTAGAAATATTTTTACTAGGCTATTTAAAATGACTATTTTCTATTTGAATATATTTGAAAATGTAATTTATTGTGATTTCAAAGCTAAATTTTTAGCATCATTACTCCAGTCACACGATCCTTCAGAAATCATTCTGATATTCTGATTTGCTGCTCAAAAACATTTATTATTATTATGATAATAGTGTGATCGTCTTGCGGCGACACAACATCCCCAGCTGGACTCCTTCTTGAAGGAACTGGGGTCTCATCCACGGGCTTAGAGCACAAAAGCCCTTGCATGTCACTGTAATTCTGTGAAGCGGATGACAATGAGGTGAAATGTTCTGGCTCTTGGTCCACCACTGAAACGGTCGCATGTGGAGCAGGCCCAACTGAACTACAATAAATTACATTTTAAAATATATATGTTGAAAACAGCTGAGTATAATTTTTTCAGGTTTCTTTGATGAATAGAAAGTTCAGAAGAACCGCATTTAGGCTATCTGAAATAGAAATCTTTTGTACCATTATAAATGTCTTTAAAGCAGCCTTGCTAAATAAAAGTATTAATTTCTATAATTTATTTTCCAAAAAAATAAAAATTATACTGACTCTAAGCTTTTGAATGGTGTATAATGTGACAAAAGCTTTTTATTTCACATAAATACTGATCTTTGGATCCTTCTATTCATCAAAGAATCCTGAAAAAATTTACTAAGTGTTTGTAGTATATAAACAAATCATTATTATTGGTTATTGTCCAGCAGTTATCTGATTTCTAAGTCAATTAAAAGCTAGAAATTAGAGAACAATTAAAGTTGCCTATACACCAGTCAAAAGTAAGTAAACAGTAAGATTTTTAATGTTTTTTAAAGAAGTCTCTTCTGTTCACCAAGCCTGCATTTATTTGATCCAAAATACAGAAAAACAGTAAAAATTTAGAAATATTTTTACTAGGCTATTTAAAATGACTATTTTCTATTTGAATATATTTGAAAATGTAATTTATTGTGATTTCAAAGCTAAATTTTTAGCATCATTACTCCAGTCACACGATCCTTCAGAAATCATTCTGATATTCTGATTTGCTGCTCAAAAACATTTATTATTATTATGATAATAGTGTGATCGTCTTGCGGCGACACAACATCCCCAGCTGGACTCCTTCTTGAAGGAACTGGGGTCTCATCCACGGGCTTAGAGCACAAAAGCCCTTGCATGTCACTGTAATTCTGTGAAGCGGATGACAATGAGGTGAAATGTTCTGGCTCTTGGTCCACCACTGAAACGGTCGCATGTGGAGCAGGCCCAACTGAACTACAATAAATTACATTTTAAAATATATATGTTGAAAACAGCTGAGTATAATTTTTTCAGGTTTCTTTGATGAATAGAAAGTTCAGAAGAACCGCATTTAGGCTATCTGAAATAGAAATCTTTTGTACCATTATAAATGTCTTTAAAGCAGCCTTGCTAAATAAAAGTATTAATTTATTCATATTTCCCCATGAGCTGATTCGCTACAATATATATATATATATATATATATATATATAACATTTCTGTCCCCCTCACTTCTGAAATGATGGCTACGCCCCTGGTTGTACCCATTGTGTCGGGCAGGCGGCTCCACGTGGCCCAATAGTCTGCTAGGGGCTTTAGTCGTTCTACGTTTGAAATATTCACCTGATTTTCCTGTATAGGGCCCCAAAGCACCTGAGTGGCGTGAAATTCTATAACAGGAAGATGTCCAAATGTCCTGTCGGGCCTGCCCACCACCCCAAGAATGGGAGCTTTGATGGCCGTCATAAACGGGCCATGCTCGCATGACCCTTGGACTTTCTCTCGAACTCTGAAGGCTGGAATGCGCAGAGTATCTGAGGGGGTGCTCGTCGTAAGGACTCGACCTAAAACTGCCCGAGGCACAGTGTGCGGCAGGACTGTCAAGATCTGAACCGGGAGGCCACAACGAGAGAGGCGAATATGCTTGTGCGGTTCGTCCACACTCTCTACAGGAGGGCCTGGCCTCCGAAGACGATCAAAGGAATCAGGAACTGCTAATAGGAGCCTGAGAAAGAGAGGCCTTGGCCGTCGAACTTGGGTCTATCCGCTTGCGTTGCTGTTGGTGAGCAGGTGGGTGAGACCTAGGACCCCAGTCCTTATGAGGGGGTAACGTAGGCGATGGCTCATACCGCTGGACCTCACAAGGGCACTGCAAAGAGGACGAGCGTGAACGAGCCGCAGGTGGTTGTCGCTCTACTTCCCTAGCCCTGCGCTGGATGAGCTGATGAAACGCGGCGGACTGCTGTTTCGCAACTCAAAACTTTTCCACAACAGTCGTAACCGAATCCCCGAACAGACCATCGTTAGAAATGGGGGCGTCCAAAAGAAAGGTTCTGTCCTTTTCCTTAATGTCAGTGATAGTGAGCCAAAGGTGGCGCTCAACTGACACCAAACCTGCCATGGACCTGCCCACTGCTCGAGCCGTGTGCTTGGTAGCCCTAAGCTCCAAGTCAGTAGCTCGCCTGAGCTCTTTAACAACTTCTGGGGTCAGGCCCTCTCCCTTATCCTGCTCCTTAAGCACATCTGCTTGATAAGCCTGGAGTACACCCATAGAATGGAGTGTAGCCGCAGCCTGTCCAGCGGCCATGTAAGATTTCCCGACTAAAGCGGACGTAATTCTACAGGGCTTGGATGGCATGACTTCCAAGACGGAGCAGAGTTCGGCGCGAGATGTGCCGCGAGAGTCTCTTCTACAGCCGGCATCACCTCATAGCCGTGTTCCACCATTTTAGAAACCGTGGCGAAATCAGCGGCAGCAGGATTAATAATATGCGCCGAAAAAGGTTGTTTTCCAAGACATTGAAACCTTGTGGTGGAGGTCTTGGAAGAAAGGGAGAGACCTACGGGGCCTAGTGCAGCTAGACAAAAATCGGTCGTCCAGTTTCGACTGGGCCTGATTTTTCGCCAGCTCGCTATCCCACTCTAACCCCAGCTTATCAACAGCATGCGTTACAACGTCTAACAGTTCGCTGTAAGACGGGGAAGTGCGTTTCTCCTGTCCGCTCGGAGGGAGAGAACTGCACACTTCACCCAATAAATCCTCAGAATTGGAGGCCGCTGTGGACAGCACGTCTTCGTCATACGGTATACAACCGAAAGACATCGCATCACGAGCTTCTGGGGTAGGCCGCAAATCATCGTAGACAAAGACAACGGGATCCCCGTAGCGCTCTTCGAGCGCTTGCACATGGCCTGGAGAGAGCGATAGAAAAGGAGAAAACTCCGTTGACTTGCCCTCTATGAGCCTCGGCTCACATGCGTCACCCCAAGCGACCGTCTCGTGCGGCGCCTCGGCAACCACAGAAACGGGATAGCGGGGGTTAGACGCAAGGCCTACTTTATTCAATAAGGCCGCGAGCCTCAAGCGCAATACTTTTAGCCGCAGGCTATCACAGTGTCGACAATCAGAAAGGCCGCTAAGCGCCGCTTGAGCGTGTTATAGGCATAAACATTGCACGCAACTGTCATGAGTGTCTCCTTATGTGATAAACCTGTCACACGGCTCGATGCATCTCCTGTAGCTCATCATGTCCGTGAAGAGGATTAAACTGCTCTTTTGAAGGAAAATAGCTAAGGACACGATGAAAAACGCTTTCCTACGGGCGACAGATGATGCGCTTTCTGAAGGAAATTAAATCTGATGAAATAGCGCGCAGCACGCTGATATAGCTCACCTACGTGCGCGTCGGGGGCGGTGCTAAGCGCTATTTGGCCAATGAATTGGCATGATGGTATAAGGGCTTCAGACATTCGTCACACCAAAGATGTTCCCAAAGCGATGACGTCATCGCAGCATCAAAGTGAGCCTATGAGAGGGAACTGGATCAAAAACTTTTGGCTTGTGACGTCGGAGCCTACACTGTTATCTCCGCCTACTGGAAAATTTTTCAGGCTTCTGAATATATATATTAGATTAGATTAATGTTACATATAATGGCATTTATCAGACATTTAATGACATTTATCAGTATATTTTCATATATTTGGAAACTGACATACAGAGAAAGGAGTGTTACTCCAGTGATTTGCATTAAGAGAAAAACTGTGCCATTTTTATTCAGCATGGACAATGCATCATGGGATAGCCTACCAGATCTTACAGTATGTGAAAAAAAATACAAATAAAAATGTTAAGGCTAGGCAAGTTTTATATTGCATATTTCATACACAATGGTAATTCAAAGTGCTTTACGTAAAAGGAATTAAAATAATCGTAAAAAAATAATCACAACAATAAAAAAAATTAATGATTTCAAATTAATTAAAACAGTTAAGAATAAAAAATGATGATACATAGAATACAGTGCAATCAGTTCGGACATAGCACAGTGTCGCCTCTGGCTTGCTTAGTTGGGGACACTTCATTTCCAGCGATATCGTTGACTTGATTGCAAAGATATTATTTAAACTGAGCTGGATGTTGACATCACTGAATTCAATGATGAACTGTCTTTAACTGAAAAATTTGTGTTTACTATTATCATTTTGCATTATTGACACTATTTTCCTAATTAATGCTGTTCAGTTGCTTTGACACAATCTGTATTGTTAAAAGCGCTATATAAATAAAGGTGACTTGACTTGACTTGACAGTGCTCATTCAGTAAATGCACAGCTAAACAGATGTGTTTCGAATAGGGGTGATATGTGGTCCATTACGCTGGTGATAAAAACATGAACAGGTTGTCTTGACTGGAACCAAAACATCTAATTCTTGCAATGTTTTTGAGATGATAGTATGCTGATTTAGTTACTGCTTTGACATGACTACTGAAACTAAGGTCTGACTCCAGAATTACACCAAGATTCCTGACTTGATTTTTTAGTTGTTTGACCCCTAGAGTCAAAGTATGCATTCACCTTGATAACTTCATCTTTGTTTCCAAATGCAATGACTTTTACAATGTTTCTTCTTGTTTAACTGAAGAACGTTTTGACACATCCTCTGCCAACATGCATTGTCAAAGGGAGTCGATTTGCCTGTAGTCATTTGGCGATGAGGCTAGGTATCATCAGCATAGCTGTGATAGGCAATTTGATTCTTTCTCATTATTTGACTCAGTGGGAGCATATACAGGCTGAACAATAGTGGTGCAAGAATTAAGCCTTGTGGGACTCAGAAGTCCACTTAGACTTATGCTCTCCTATACTCACATAATAACCTCTCTCTTCTAAGTATGACCTGAACCATTTGAGGACCATCCCAGAAAGCCCGACCCAGTTTTCCAGTCTCTCTAGAAGTATGTTATGATCGACCGTGTCAAACGCAGCACTGAGATCTAGTAGTACCAGCACTGATATTTTGCCAGAATCAGAATTTAAGCGAATATAATTTATTATCTTTATGAGCGCTGTCTCTGTGCTGTGATGCGGTCAGAAACCAGATTGAAAATTTTTTTCTTTTAAAAACCTTTCAATAAGTCATGTGTAGTTTATGTGTATAGGCAAATTGGTATTAGCTAATAGCAAAACTTTTTTATGTATTTATTTATTTAATATATTTTTGACTAAATCTAGCATCAAGATTAGTGGTGAGCTTTAAACTAATTTCTACAGAGGTTTTGACCTTTACTCTCAAAAGTAAAGGAAGAGTTGTAGACATGATCTCTTTGGATATAAAGATGTTTTATGATGCTTACCTTTAGTGAACCTCATCAAAAACTATACAACACAAATAAAAGCATAAAGGCATAGTTATCATGACCAGAACATCACTCATGAGGAAATGTATCATACAAAAAAAAAAGATTAACGTCTTGTGACAACACCTGCATACACCACCTCATCCTCTTCTTTCTGAAAGAAACACAAATGCAAAAGATACAGAGATAAATGCTTTAGTATAATAGCAAGATTTTAGATATTTTTGTATTTTTAAAAGGCAGTCTTTACCACCAAAGAAAACCAAAGAAATCCACCTCATACCACAACACTACACTATAAAAACTTTTTAAAAAAAAACAATTCACACATGCAAGTTCAAGAGTGACAGGCCTCTTTCCACTGTAAATTCTCCTGAAGTAATTCAATTAAATAGTCTTTAAATATTCAATATATCTTTGTTACTTAATTCAGCCTAAAGTGGTTAGCTGGTCAAAACGGTGAACAAGAACAAAACATCTTAACATGAAACACTGGCATAAATCAGCTGAGATCAGCAAAAGCATTATTATTTTTTTCAGCAGGGTGTAGCTTATTGGTTTAACATAAATCCACCAAATAATAAAATAAATTGTCATGATGATGTACAATTGTGGCATCAACACAAACAGCATCAACAGAGATTAAAGAAATTCTTGTTTTGCAAAGTTTTATGGTTTCTTTAATGTCACTGTTATGACAGCAGTACAAAATAACTCTCTATTGAACATTATAATACAACTCATTTTACTCTCAGCTCTGTTTAATTTTAACACATTTTTGGTTGGTCTAATGAAGGCTGGAATATTCACACTCTTTCTCTCTCACAGACAAAGTAATGTTTTCAGAGTTTTTTGTTTTTCCTGTTTCCTGTTGAACTGTTTAACAGTGTCTGTTTCGGTCAGAAACACCCTGAGCTATAACGTTTTTACCAGTAAAGAGTATGAACCGTTATTTTGTACTTCAGAAATAACATACTCCATTTGTGCTGTTCTCTTACTCCTTGTATCTAAATGTTTTTCTTTTCAAATGGCTTCACACTGTATATGCTCGTGTTAAACAGTGTGTTGCATGTAACACATCTATCTGATTGCTGCAAAATGCTCAGCTAAATTAAGATTAGCTGTCTTCTATGAGGAAATTCAGCTGAGCATTTTGCAGCATTCATGTTTTGTTAGTGTGTAGTTTATCACTTGTATATCTGTCTGTACAGTTGTTTACAGTTTTTTATTGCTTTGGTGCAATTTTCAAAACCAAGTGTTAGATTTTCAAAACTTTTAATACTAATATCACAACAGTTCATCAAAAGTGCACGTTTATTCAAAACATTTCAGCATGTTTTCAATTGTTTTATTATAATACACAAAATCATTTTCACTACACAAAATAAGTGTTTCATCTATATATTTCATTCCATTCACAGTAACTGTCTTTCATAATAATATTACTATCAAATTTTTAATTTGCATCTCTTCTTGTTCAGTTTAATACATTTGTCTATTGTTTAATCCAAATTATGTTAATCGTTAATCAGTGAATCATTTGGTACATCTATTCTGTAGATACAGATTCTATATACATTTATTTTCTAGGACACATTTCTCAATAGTTACAGTGGGTCTTTTTCAAAAAACTTCACACAACTCTCCTAACCAGTGATTGATTCTGATTGTTCAACAGCTGTGTTTTATTCACGATAAAGCACGGCTATAACCACTTCACCCAATTGTTCGGTTTATCACTGTGCAACACCCTTAGCAACATAGACAAAACATTTAGCATCAAAACGGTTCCATGTATTAAGAATTTCAGCAAAATTAACTGTTTATTATTATGTGATGAATTATGAGTGACCCCTGCTAGCATTACTTTGCGTCATTCACTTTTAATTTTGAGGCCATGCCCTTCCTGTTGTCAAAAAAGGTGGGCAGCCTGCTGTGGGCCCCAGTACCAGTGTGAAATGCGGGCCATAGTGTTTGGCGATATGCTCAATTGTTATATCGTCCATCTGTGAGATCGTCGATACACGATATTATCATGCTAATTTATTTAATTATTTATTTACTTACTTTCATTGCCGGAAAGTGAACCAACACCAGCATAAGGCTAAAAGCAGCCTAATGTTATTAATATGACTGAATTTGTATTTAACATGATAACAGTTTATAGAAACATTGTAAGTTACTAATTATAATGCTTACATTTCCTCAGTTATTCGAAAAGCAGCTACAGAAAACGAGCAAAGAACATTTACGTTACCAAAGAACATGACTTAAGTCTAGTGCAAGTATTATGCACTTTAAAAAACACTATAATCAGTGAAGCTATCTACACTGTATGATGAATAAAATCTCTTACCCCTTATTTACACTGCACATATGTGCAGCGCATTACGGCTCCGATGCTGCCACCGTAGCTGATCACGGCCATTCTAGTCAATGCTTTTGTTTATTACAGCCAAACCGCGACACGTTTCAAGTGCCCCAGAAGCGGCTCTCCACGCTGCATCGCTAAAGATAGGCGCCTAGTCTATTTTTGATGGATAATAATAATAATAATCGTCTTGCTATCATCAAAGGCATCGGCAACAGGCGACATCTCTGACTATCGTCAATACACGATACTATTGTCTATCAGCACAACCCTAGCTGGCCATGTATGGGCTCCATACGTGGGGCCCCAGTGGAATGTGTTTTTTGAACATTAAAGCATGTCAACATATTCTGTTAAACCAAATACACAAAATAATGATCTTTAAAAAAGCATCATATGACCCCTTTAAAACACAATACCTTTTAATCAGTGTTAATTTTGACAGGCATTTTTTATTTAGTCTTAGTCTTTATCTTGAGACGAAAATGCTTAATAGTCTGTCACATTTTAGTAATTTGAGTCTTTCATCGTTTTAGTCTAGTTTTAGTCGACGAAAAGTCATTGCATTTTTGTCAACTTTTAGTGATTACTTTTAGTCATTATTTTAGTCAAACTGCTGTTACCAACATTTATTTTGGTAGATATTTTATATGTAGTTTTCAAACAAAAATAATCATTCATTCTTCTCTCTTTAGACCAAATCAATTAAGCTTATGAGAAATTTGAATCAAGGATTGAATGGAAAAACTTGAATAAATGATGACAAATTTCATTTTTGGGTGAACTATCCCTTTAACAGTAGTGAAAAGGGAGCAACTTATAAAAATTATAGTTGTTCATATATAATATAGATAATATATATAATTTATACATTTTGAAAAAGAAGCATAATAAGACAAATACTAAAGAGATACAAATTAAACTAATTTTTCAGATACAGTAGATTTACTTAACATTTGTACATTTATTTAACATCTTTTGTTGGTTAACATTATAATTTAATCTTGGAGTAAAGTTTTTTTTTTTTTTTTTTTTAGATTTAAGTACAGTAAATTTTTTAATTAATTTTAAGTACAACACATTTTTATTTAATCATTATTTAAGTTTTTTATTTACCTGTTTGTAAGCACAGTGCAGTGTTAATGTCCAAACATTACAAGTTCATTACAAGTTGCATTTAGAATATTAAAGTGGCTGACTACAATAAACATTCTTATTGGGAATAAAACTGCCTTATTTTTGAACTGTGCAGAGCTGTAGCTGAATAGTTAGGCCTACTACGCTACTGTATTTTAATGTTGGTCATTATGGTGGTACTTTGAGAGCCAAATATTTTCTGAGGTGGTACTTAGTATAAAAAGTTTGAGAACTACTGTCTTACAAGTAACTATGCTTCTAACCACAGGTCGAGAGCTGTGGTTCCAGTTCCAAACTCGTAAGTTTGCGATGCTGTTTGTAAATCTTTGTTTAAACTATGGATTCAGGAAACACTCAATCGTTTAACTTTGTTGATAACAACTGAACTTATGACCATCCCTTACAAAAATCACCCATGGTTTTACTACACTAACCATAGTCTAACCATGGTTTTTGTAGTTAAACTGTGGTTTTAAAAATGGTAATCAATTAAAAAAAACATGGTTAACTACACTTTTACTACAATAAAACCATGGTTAATTTTCATAAAGGATAGTTGGCTTAACAGTGCTTTGGGGAAACACACCCCTGAGTGTTTCTTCTATCTCAATCTCTTTTTCTCACGTTCAAATTAGCAGAACTATCTTCAGCTTTTAGTCTTACATGAAACTCAAGCATTCAAATGTGTTTATTTCTGCAGAATCAACCATGTGACAAGGACTATTTGTGTAGCAGTGTGAGTGACTGTTAACTGTGTTGCAGCCTATGAAGATTGAGGATGTTGCCTTATAAGGCAGTTGTCTATGTAGACAGTGAAGCAGCTCTCTACGGTTTGGAACTGAACTCACATTTCTTTTTTTACTTTTAATTTACACATCCCCGTTTTTTACATTAAGTTGCAACTTTACACAACTAATTATATAAAACTAAAATATAACCTCCACCTCAGTGATACAATGTAATTTGTACAGTGTCAACTTGAAAATGTATTGTCTTACCGCTTTTTGTGCATTTCTTTTGTAGAATGTTGGATCAGCGTATGTTATCTCTTCTCCACGGGTCTGATCTGTTTAAAAAATAATGACAGATGTTAAAAGAGCAAAAACTGTTATATATAACTGTTAGATATATCAGCAGTATGTTACACTTGCCCTCTTGTTCTGCTCTACTTTTTTTCTTGCAGATCCAGAAGATCACAACTGCCGCTACAATCAACAGAAATCCAGCAGCAGCAGAGATCAGCACAATCAGAGGTACAGAGTCTGGAGAATGAGAAGGAGTTTGTGCGCCTGATGCTGTAACAGCTAAGGAGAGACAATCTGATTTTAGTCTCAGATGCCTGCAGTCAGTTCAATGACCTTCTGAGACTAGTCTGACCAGCATGGGCCTCTTTAACATGTGTATGGCTTAAATGTGTTTGTTCAGAAAGTGTAAAGAGATTGCATGCTTTGGCTTTGTTAAGAATTTTTTAGCAGAGAAAACAGGCAAAATAACAGGCCTTATTTGTAACAACACATATTTCTTGTTTATGTATTTAATTGTTGTGTTGTAAAAGCAATATCACCCACACAACTGTGCTGTTGATCTGAACATCTGTCATTACCTGGAGCACTTTCAGATGATGAAGGATTTTGTGGAGTGATGGTAGGAGTGGACGGACGAACTGGAAAATATTAGAAAACCACAGAGATGTGAATAACATCAACATAATCTATTTGTCAGTCTTGTTAAGTTTTGAATGAGAGATTGTCATTTATTGTGAAATTATTGTGATGTCAGTCAGTCACATCAGTGCTGATACTGACAGTCCTGATTTTCACTCCTAATGAAATAAAATAAAAAAATATATGTCCAGCTACAAAATAAAAGACACAAAATCTAATGTAGTTAGAACTTAAAGGGGTCATATGATGTTGCTAAAAATAACATTATTTTGTGTATTTGGTGTAATGAAATGTGTTTATGCTGTTTAAGGTTCAAAAAACATTATTTTCCACATACTGTACATTATTGTTTCTCCTCTATGCTCCGCCTTTCTGAAATGCGTACATTTTTACAAAGCTCATCGGTCTGAAAAGCGAGGTGTGCTCTGATTGGCCAGCTATCCAGTGCATTGTGATTGGCCGAATACTTCAAGCGTGAGATGGAAATGTTACACCCCTTACCATATCGTGATGCCTTGTCCCGGCCGGAGCAACGAGACAAAAACATTAAAACCCATTACAAACGAGGCATTTGTTGCATCCAGTTGGGACATAATTGCGGATTATAATGACTTATACTGTCTTTTTACGTGTTGTGTTGCATCGCGCCTCGTAAACAAAACCATGTCTGCATTTGTGATCGGAGAAATGACAAACAACAAGCGCTACTCTACACTGCTCAAAACTTGCGTTTGAATCATCAGTGGCAAATCCTTTAAATATAAAAAACGTACTTACAGTCTGTGAGTCAGAACAGCCGGCATTATAGTCTACTCTCCCAGGATCAGTAAACAGTCCTCCATAAAATGCGCTGGACACATCTGAATATTTGGGTTGAACTGTTCTAAAACAGTGTTGTAAATACAACTTAACCACTGATTTCTAGTCGTGTCCTCTTTTGGAAAGCCAAACAAAGTAGTTTCGCTTTCACAACGAAACAGCGTCACACACCGCGGCCTTGAGTGAGCGGAGGCCGGAGGCCTAGAGTGAGCCGCGGCCTAGAGTGAGTGGAGGCCAGCTTGAGTGAGCAGAGGCGGGCGGACTTGAGAACGGCACAGCCAGCGGATTCGACAAAGGAGCGGCTGGCGGGCTTGCGGCAACCACATGTGATGACCCCGGGCTGGACTCCGCTTCGTCCACGGTGAAAGCATATAAAGAATATCTCTTTGGATTTGAGACTTTAGTCTTTGCAACTTTGTTTCGCAAAATATATATTTGATATAAAATATAAAAATATACTTTTTATATATTTTACATTTTCATCAACTTTTACTACTACAATAATCTGTGAAGTGTTCCCTTTAAAAAAGATACCAAATTTAAGTCTGTGCTCTGAAGTATTCAATATTTTTTAACAATTAAGTTGGAAAAGTCCTTTTCAAGTCTATGCTCAAAAAGTGGGACAGACAGTTAACAGGTAAACAAACTTTTAAACTAAGCAAGGCACTGTCACTTCAGGACTACAGTTGAAGAGCTCTCACATACAACACAGAAGTGTTTTGTATTTTGGGTCTGTACAGTTGCTTTTGAATAGCTCAAATTGACCCACGAACAGTAAGATTGTATAAAATTTCTGTATGCACATCTCATAACAAATCAGCGTTGAAACTTTGCATGCACACTAAGAAATAAATATTTGAGAAAACTTAAAATAATACGGCAACTTGATGCAGTAAGACTTTTGAGTTCTCTCAACAATAGTTTCTTTAGTTCTGCTCAGTAAAGATACTTTGTTTAGTCAATGTAAATTAGTTTGATCATGCAATGCTGATTGTCTTATTTTGCTAATAGAAAAATTCTTGTCACAGCAACTGATAAAACAATTACTGTCATTGGGGTAATACATTTTTTTCTGTTGCCTGGATGAAAAAACAATGTGTTAATAGTCATCACATTATGGAGTTTTTGTTTGCTTATGAACAACATATGTTAATGGTCAACTTGGTCCAATAAGTAGACAATATTGTCTTTGCTTGTTAAACAATTTCCAAAATTAAGATCCAAAATACAGGCTCTAAAATATGAACATACTCTAGGCCTCAAAACAAGACACACTAACCTCAAGAGTGGTGACAACCAACAAATGTTAAAAAGAGGAGCTCTTTACATCACAGTACAACAAATAACTAACAATAATGATAAAACAACAACAACATTTTTTTAAATGAAGTCCGCAAACAGCAAAAAAAATATCCTATAACAGTAACTGCATAATTTATTCTTGCTGCAATGCATGCTGGGAACTCACAAAGCCTTAATTAACATTTCAACAATATTAAATGCTTTGTTCAGTCAACTGTGTTTGACTAGTTGGGTCAACATTTGGGGTAATTTTGTTGGTCTGGAAATGTTAGAATACATTTAAAAATATATATGAAATATATTTAAGTGTGATTTCAAATATAGCATCCTGAAAGAGTTATGAAAAATAAGTACTGTTTACATTGTGAATAAAAGGAAGACAGGAAAAATGGAACTGTAATTCTCTACTCACCATGAACAGTAACATTGAATCTCTTGGTTATCTCCTTATTCCCAGCAATGATGCTTAGTTTATAATCTCCAGAGTCTGTGGTTCTGGTGTTTGTGATGGTCAGAGATCCAGTCTGATGATCCAGCTTCAGTCTGTCTCTGAATCTCCCATCATTTTCATATTCAGGAATTTTTGCTTTAGCTATGCGAGTGCTATTAAATCTCCACTCAATCTCATCATCTTTGTGTAGTTCAGCAACATCATTAAGAAGAGTGACAGATTGTCCCTCCATCACTGACATTGACTTCACTTCATCAGTATCACCAAAGACAACTAAAGAGAATCAAAAGGAACAGTCACTCAACACAGATGAAAGCTCATGGCTCACATAAATGAGTCATTTCCTCTTGTTTATCTATAGTTAAACTGTTGTTTATCTTTCTGTTGCTTTTTATATTTTTACAGCTGTCCACTAATTTGACACAATAGTGAATTAAACATTAGAAATGTGATCTCTTTGGATTACAGGAACAAATAAAGTACAGTACAGCAGCATTTATTTTGGTAAATTAAAAGCGTTAGTGGAAAAATTGCTTAAGAAACTGATAGTAAATAAAAACTAGATGTTCAGTAACTCACTGAAATAAATGCATCTTAAAATAGAAACACTATAGACTAATTTCCAGATGACAAAAAAACAACAAAAAACATAGCTTATAATGGAATTAATTTAGAACTATATCTATGGAAAATATAGAAGTATAGAACATTTATACTTGCCAACCAGATGCCATAAGCACATACAATATAAAAGTACTGGGTAAATCATTTTCATTTGAGCAGCTCTCTAAATTACTAGAAATAATAAAACAATTTTTTTTATATTTTCAAGTTTGAAATAAAATGGAAGTGGCATTAAACCAATTAGCAGTCTTACTGAAACTTTTTTTATCTGAACTATCTTAAGTTAACAGGAGGTGGGACATCATGGGTTAAATAGTGTCGAGATGTGTACTGTGTGTGAGTGAGTGTGTGTGTGATGGTGTCAGTTTGTGAGATTTTTCCAGTTCAAACCAGTATTAATTAGTCTCTGTTGCTGACTGTCACAGTTCCGTGTAGCATGAACTCATACGAAGTTGAAAGTAAAAGTCTTTATTATATCCACACACGGTAATCCACAACAGGAAGGCTTAATGCACAAGTACACTTTGACGAGACCGAACAAAGACACACTGAACTGACTACAACTTATAAGGGAGAGTAAATGAGGATAATGACAAGACACACCTGAACATAATGACACAATTAAGGGAAAACAGAAACTAGGTCAAGGAACATGAGGGATGAAATGTTTGAGTTACTACTGCATAAAGGGACAAATTAAAGTACAGGCCTACCGGGCACATGCCCAAAGCACTAGACGAGAAGGGGCCCCAGGCAAGCTATGGGCGGGCCCAGTCAGACCACCAACGAAGACTTTGACAAACAAACATGTATGCTTTCTGGGATAGCTGGTGTTACCAGTATTACTTGGTGTTCAGCTGTACAATGATTAGATTATTTGGCCACCACAGTACTGCCCCCAATGTTGCTTTGTTTTTTTATATAAATACAATTTCTTTAGTTTAGTTGGACCATCTATGCTACAATTGTTAACTGAAAGTGTTACGATAGCAAACACTGTGGGACAAAATAAAATAAATAAATAAATAGCCTCCCACAATGAATATAGCAGAGGATTTTGTTTTCAAGCAAAATGTAAACGTAAAGTGAAAGATTACTTCTTAAACAAGAGAAGATGAATATATGGTTTTATTGGCACAAAACAAACTTGCAAACCTGCAAACACTGCTACCAACAAATTTAGCTTTCATTTTTTGTTTTCTTTTTGAAAAGCCTGTTGACTTGTGCTGTTTAACTGATGTTGCACAGGCAGTGTTTGCTAATTTAACACTTTGTGTAATTTATTAGTCACTAAATACAGTATGTGATGTGCCACATGTAGTAGGATGGTCCCTTAAGAACAGTGTGTGGCTCTCGTGGTGAGTATGTTAAGCCATTACCTACCTATATAAACACAGGTGAGATCTCACCCTGTGTCCCAATGTTTATACTATCCATCCTAAATAGAATTAGTGTGTCCTAAAGCATAGTATGTTGAAAAGAGTATGCCAAAAGTACCTAGATGGTCTACTAATAATAAAAAGCTTTAAAGAAAAACTACAAACATGGGAGATGGGCGTTACCAACTGTTAAGTAGAGAGTTTTAGATAAAGGGTTTTGAGTTACTAATAATCAACATCTAACCTGAAATAAACAAGTTTAATGTTGTCTGTGTTATATTTCATCTGCAACAACAGTGTGAACTTTTATAAACATCTATTTGGCCATTGGAAAAAAAACATATTTTCATACTCTTTGTCTGGTTTTGTTTGTATTGTATTGTGTTGTTTGTATTCTTTCATGTGGATGTGAATTTCCCTCTTTTATTTCTCCTGGATTAATAAAGTGACTTTCTGAGCTATTCAGTATAGTGAGTTTGGGATAAAAAGTAACATAAGGTATTTCAACCACCCCAACTAGTAATGTTTATGAGTGTCTGGCTTTGTTTCAAGTTAATTGTTGACATTTCAGGGTAGTTCTGTTTCTGTTGTTGAGCTTAATGTGTTTTAGTATTGACTATAGAGAAATAAATCTGTGATTTGGTGGCATTACGTCTTTGCTTTTCATTTATCATTCAGTTGGAAGCCTGCCATTGGGGAGGGGGGTGTTTGTATTCTTAGGTATTTTAGGGTGTCCATGTGAAACTGATTAGGCCACAGTTACACATGCCTCGTCTTATGCAGTTTTGATAATATATGTTTTATAAGCTATATGTCAATGTACTGTTTTATCGTTGTTGTTGTGCTTTTCATTATGAATAATAATGAATCTATCCTTCAATCATTTGGCACAGATCCCTACAGCTAGCTATGAATAGGTCATGCCTGGACTAGGATCACAGAGCAGTTTAGCAATCATTGTACTCATGGCCATTTATAAACCAGTCATCTGTTTAAATGGCAGCTCTACCTTCATGTTTCAAACTTCTGAACAGACTACAACTCTAATGCCAGTGTGACGGATCCTGATCAATATCACATCATGTTTGCTCATTCAGATACACCAGTTTAATATTATTATAAGTATTATAAGTAAGCATTATTATTATCATCATTATCATCACATTACACATTCATATATGATGTGAGTTGAGAAAATGAAAATTGAGAGAAAGATTTCCTGCATTTAAGAGCAACACTATTCTGACTGTCTGATCTTTTCTGCCCTCTAGTGGACAAATGCTTTTTGTTTCTTAAAATCTGTTTGAACTTTTAAAATGCATGAAACTTTTCTCTCAATTTTCATTTTCACCATTTATGAATATGTAATGTGATAATAATAATCATGATAATAATAATAATAATAGTAATAAAAATAATAACTACTGCATCTTGTAAGTCAAAAATTATATTTATTTTTCCAGTAACCTGAGATCACTCAACCAAATCCCCAAAGAAGTTTAATTAGTAGGATTTACGACATTGCAGTGCCCTAAACAGCCACTTTGATTTCCACATAAATTGCAGCCGTGTATCCTAACTTTGTCAGAAATTGCTGTTCCCAGCCATTTATTAAAATTAAACCTCTTCTTTCATGGCCTCATGGGATAGTAAAGTGCCCTGGTCTGGACTTTGTGGAGGTCAGTCAAGTTTTCCCACTCCATATTCAGAAACTCCATCTGTATGAATCTCACTTTGTGCACACATGGCACTGTCATTTTTGGACAAGAATAGGACCTTCCCAAACTATGTGCAAACAAATATGTACAGTGTATTTTGTTTTCTTGTGCAGTAATGTTAACCGTGAATAATGAATGCTGACTCAAAATAAAACTCATTTATTTTGAAAACAAAAGTGAAAAAACAAATTTAATCCACAGTAAATAAAAAGGAAATAATAAACATTCACATTTATATACATACGCATATCATAAAAGTATTAACATTTACAATATTGCCAAATGGTTTTGTTGCTGGGGTATTTTGAAAATTTAGTGAGGCAGTATTATTTTATAATGGCTCATTGGACTTTATTACAACTCAATTCACAATTCATAGGTTTTTTATTTAATCAAAATATCAGATGCTCACAAAAAGGGAAAATATTATGTATCTTTTACTGCATTTTTCAAAAAAACAAAAACAAAGAGAAAGTATCAAAAGCACAGATTATTCTTGTTTTAGAATATCTGATCCATCATTGAGGGCCTGATGTCTCTCCTGTTCAACTCTTCTGGATCTGATGTCATAAACCAGCACAAAGAACGCAGCCGCAGCAGCCAGACCCACCAGAGCAGTGACGACCAATCGGATCACAGCTTCAGTGCTTTTACAATAATGGACTTCATCTAAAGAGGGAACTTAAGCTCAGAAACAACATTTTCCAACTCAGTAAATACACATTAATATTATCTGAATGTGAAAGAGATTGATTCAGTAAATAAACGGTAAATGACTGCTAACATACCAAAACCCAAACGACAGAGATCGGTAATGCAGAAATGTCTGGTCTGGTTGCTGATGGGATTGCTCACCACGCAGCTGTAGGTGTTGTTATCCTGATATTCCACCTCCAGATGTAGAGAGAGACTGATGCTGAGATCAGACACACACTGTAAAAAATGTTGCTGCCTTAAATGATCAACTTGGCTGTATAAGTCATTTCAACTTGAATTACATTAAACTGACTTAAAAATATGAGCCGAATCTTGTATAACTTATTTTAAAAAGATGAAAATTTCTTAACATATTCTGATGAGTTAATGTAAAAACGTATGCTGTCTTGACTTATTGATCATACCATTTTTTGCAGTGCATTGATGCTGGACAATAAACTGTTTCCTTTGTACCAGGAGAGAGTCACATGACTCACATTCACCACTGAACACAGCAGCACACTTTTTGGGCTTGATGAACTTTCTGCTGATGAGCAACATTGTGAAATGTCACTGGTAATGGCAGGAATGGATAGTGGAGCTGCAAAACATTAAATAACAAAAGGAAATAAATAGTCACAAGACTTTTATTTGTTAGTGTTTTAAAGTGTTGTTGAATGACATTTTACTGTGACATCATTCCTTGAGTTTGTTGAATGTGGAATCATTCACTGAGTGTTTCAGTCCATTTGGTGGCCATCTAACACCTCAGGGCAGCCATGTAAGTACTATCTAATGCAGGAGCTTTCAAACTATTCACCGGTAAATAAATATTCCAGGAGCCTCCCAGAACTGCATATTTTGTACGACTCCATTATTTAACACACTGAAATAACTCATCCACTTCTATATAGTGTAGTAATAGCTCTCCGTGACTGGGTGTCTCCCAAGTAAGGAGACTAGCGAAGGTTAAATGAAACTTCGTCTCAGCTGTATTGTAAAGGGGTTCATTACACAAAGCTTTTCAATACAGTGCATGTTGTTTGCAGCCGTCTGGTGGTCAAAACAAAGACTAGCACGTACAAAACTGCCGTCTCCCATTACTGCACGCACCTGATTCTTTATCGTATATTGTATTTTACAGAAATAAAATATTATTTTATACATTTTGATGTATTTATATTATTCTAAAGAAATAAAAGTCACTGTGACAAAGACTGCAATATACTGGAAACCTGGGCATCATAGGCTAAATGACTGAAGATCACACTACCAGACTTTAAAGTCGTTCCAATTAGTGATGGGCGCGTTCGAAACACTGCTTCACGAAGCTTCAAAAAATGCTCTTCAGGAACCCATGGGTGACGTCACGGACACTATGTCCATGTTTTATACAATCTATAGGTGCGTTCGACTTCATGCGGCGCCGCGCAAACCGATCGGCGGCTGACTTGAAGCAGTGCATGCCGGTTAGAAATTTTGTCCGACTTGAACCGGAGCCGACGCCACGTCACTGTCACGTGGGGCATCAAAGTACCGCGATATCGTTTCGAGAGCAGCCGGCTGACTCAGCAGGTGCAGCTTTTTCAGAGCGACTGCAGGAGCGTTGATGAGGACACAGCTGTTGAACCACTTCTGGTTGCCCAGTTAATCATGTGACATGAAATCCCACGAAATTTTACTATATATATATAAAAAAAGAATTCAGGGCCAGATGTTGTGGGTTAAACAAAAGATAACTTCCCTTTAACACAGATGGCTATATAGTTTAAAAATGTGCAAAAGCATTCAGTACTTTCAACCTACAAATCACATCATACCTTAAAAATAACAAAATGAGCATAGGATAAAATTAAATCCACCTTCTTCTTCTGACTGGTAACACTACTCTTGCCTGCTGGTTTTTTATAGACAGCTCTAATAAAAACCCTTAATTAAATGGTAACACTTTACAATAAGGTTCATTAGTTAGCTACATTAGTTAACATGAACTAATAATGAACTGCACTTATACAGCGTTTATTAATCTTTGTTAATGTTAATTTCAACATTTACTAATACATTATTAAAATCTTGTTAACATTAGTTAATGCACTGTGAACTAACATGAACTAACAGTGAACATCTGTATTTTTATTAACTAACGTTAGCGTAGATTAGTAAATACAGTAACAAATGTATTGCTCATGGTTAGTTCATGTTAGTTAATACATTAACTAATGTTTAACTAATGAACCTTATTGTAAAGTGTTACCAATTAAATAATTACATAAATCAATCAATTAATCAAATAATTAATTTAGTTCATTGTGTGAAGGCACAATATGTAAGAATATTTTATTAAAATATCCAAAAACCACTAGAACAGCGTTATATATTTTGCTAACTTGTGTACTTACATTATCCCTAATGTTTCGAAGAATGTTTAAATCCAGAGAAATATGCAATTTAAACTAGTGACATGTTTTTGAAGACGCTTTAATATGTTGTGCGTTTTATTAGAACGGTGACGACCGCACAAAGTAGCATTATAACAGAACTTTCAAACGTATCTTGTATGATAAAACAGTGCTGCTTTTTTTTTTCACATACGCACGACCTGAAGGAGCGGAAGCGGTTGACTGTGGCATAATAAAAGCTCCGCTGCTTTCGAGCCGTGTGTCACACTCGTTCAGCGGCCTCGTTTCGCTTCGAAGGCTTTCAGCCTCATCCTGCTTTATTCTACTACGTTAATAAATCATTAGCTCATCCATGAACATGATTTCTGCCCGAGTCCTATCGGATTGCATCGGCTGTGGAGATGAAGACCACAACTCCCATGATTCCACACTCAGTCACAGCAACTATGCCTTTGATTCTTTACATATTACATATTGTGCCTTTAAGGGTTTGATTATAGCCTATTTAAATAAAACACATAACACAAGCACTAATATTTAATATTATTTAAATGTTTATTATTTATATAAAAAAATGGTATTTCTAAAAAAAAAAACATTTCCATTTGTTTTGTAAGTTTGGTCCGAGTTCTTGATGCTTTTACAACATTTTCACCAGCAGGTGTCGCCAGCATGTGCTGTTTCAAGCGCTTCGAAACATCGAATCATTTTTCGAAACAATTGGTTCAATTGATTCAATGCTTCGAAAAGCTTCGTTTCTCCCATCACTATTTCTAATCACAACAAACTCACGCAGAAACGTGCGCCTTGAAGGAGACGTGTTCTAAAATCGGCTCAAAATAGTAATCATGTTTGATACCCTTTGACTGGATGGAATCATAGTTTGAAGAGTTTGTGGCCATCATATTCTACGCGATTTTCTACGACATTAAACCCATTTATAAAATCTGCAATCTTTTAAATACACCTCAGTCCTGGCTTCATTTTTTAATCAGATGAACACTGGGAGTCATATATAAATTACTGTTTTATAAATTAATTGTTTTAAAAATCAGTGTAGCCTATTAAAGAATACTTGTCTTGCTGATGCACATTCCAGTTTAAATAAACTATGCATCAATATGGTTTAACTGTAAAGTGGAGAACAGCTTGAAAAGTATCTGTAAATATCATTTCAAATTCAAATATAAGAACCATTTTGAAATATGAATAATTAGAGAACGATATCATGTTCAATATGAAAAGGGCATACTCTCTATACTCACCATAAACAGTAACACTGAATCTCTTGGTTGTCTCAATATTATTGATAATGGTACTAACTTTATAGTCCCCAGAGTCTGTGGTTCTGGTGTTCTTGATGGTCAGAGAACCAGTTCTGTCCAGCTTTAGTCTGTCTCTGAATCTCTCATAATTTCCATATTCAGGAATATTTGCTTTAGCTATGCGAATGCTGTTAAATCTCCACTCGATTTCATCATCTCTCTGTATTTCAGTAACATCAGTGTGTAGAGTGACAGATTCTCCCTCCATCACTGATACTGACTCCACATCATGTGACTCAACATCATCAAACGCACCTGCAGAAAAAGATCAAACGACTTAAATATTTATATAATGTAAATCTTCTTAAGAAATCTTTAGTACATTATAACTTTGTAATAAAACTATTGTCATCAAAATATATGTATAACTTATATTTATAACTTACCAACCAGATACAACAAAAAGAGCAAAACAAATGTGCGAATCATTTTCCTTAAGTCTCAGATTGTCACTCTACAAGTCCAAGGAAACAAAGAGATGTCACATTATTTTAAGAAGATTTACATTTTTTGTAAAGTTGATGTTTACAGTCAAGCATAAATCCCTTTAGACAGTGGAAATGAACGCTGACCGTCTGTGCGTTACCATTAATGGGGGCGCGCTTATGAACTCGTTCAGGACGCAACACGTAGTGACGTAACCCTCTGTTCAACCAATGATAAAATTAGAGAGAGGCTGGTCCGACTGCGCTTTCGGAAATCCAGCTCACAAGTTATGGAGCTTATAATATGACAAAACGAATTGAATTTGTATTGTGTAGGCTACATTTGAATTATTGACAAGTGTCATTTAACAAAACTGAATATTATGTGGCATTTAACATAGCTCTGAATTTGATTTTTTTTTAAATATTAAACATTTGAAATTTAACACAACTGAATGTTTTTATGGTTTTTATGAGTTTTATAGACATGTATTTTCAAACAGCATTTTTTTTGGTTCTGAAATCTTAGACTACAAATATCCCGTTTTTAAAAATACAGCTTCAAGTTTTCAAGATGAAGAGGAAATTCGAAACATCAAATTCAATATTCTAAAATTCAATACGCAGAAATTTAGATCGTACAGAAAGTAGGTCAGAGGTAATCCACAGGGAAGAATAGATGATCTCCAAAAAGAAGCATTTTGGCCAATTAGTAGTTTTCTGGCACGAGCGTGCAGTTCAAGATCTACCTGATCATGAATCGCCCAGAGGTAGCCCAAGTGATTCTTAAACATTTATGGTTTATATAGCTGACCATCTTATATTAGTTTATATAGCCTACTTATATGTTAGGTTAGCATTCTCAGCATGTGAAACATTTGTCTAAGCGGTCTCTGGAGTTTGTTTTAAAGTAGGGTACAACGGGGCTAAAGGCCCACCTTAAGAAAAAATGTGCTATTCACTGCGCCTAAAATGTATAATTGCAGAAAAAATATATACGTTGTATTGAACATTAATGGAGCAACAGATTTAGTGTGAAAATAAATCATTTAAGTTGTTTATTTTGATTAAAAATCTCATAAATGTATGAGGGGCCTTTTCCCCCACACATGGGGTAATGGGGTAAAAGGCATACGGTATTGATACAAATACTTCAGCTAATTTTTACATTTTTTAAAGTTAATAAACAATCATGTTCTAAACAATCATTTTAGCAAAGTTTGTACTATTTTCTGCTTATTTTGAAAAATAAAAGAATTAATTTTTGTTCAATAAATATACTGTCATTAAAATATGTTCATAAAAATATAAACAAATAAAATTTTAAAATACAGAAACAAAATAATTTTAATAAGTAAAGATTCTGAAAGTATTGAAGGAGATCCAAAAATAATTGAATATATATTTACAGTAGTAACAACAAATTATATTTTATTATATGATATGATTAATATCATGTTTTTAAATATGATGGTTTCATTCTAAACATGGTGATTATCTCTAGTATGGACACCCAACATAATATATGATATTTACCATCTGAATCTAACCATGTTATGTCAACAAATGGAAAAGTCAGCCATCTATTAATTATCATGTTAATTACTGTGCCTTTAGCCCCAACAGCAGGGGCGCTTTTTACCCCAAATACCATACTTTTACATATTCTTTCGTTATTTAAAAACTGTTGCTTTAATTACCTTAAACAAAACTGAAAACCATAAAGAAGACCTTTGTCTCAGAACATATGCATTAATTTTAGCCATTCTCATCTGCTACTTAAATCTACAACATTAAAAAAAAAACATCAAATATTAGATCGTAAGCACAGAATCAACTTTGCACTGCTGCGCGCGATCGCGTCAAAGATCAGACAGATATACACGTGCATCTTGAAAAGCGAATGTTTTGGAAAGTGCAACGCCACGTTTTTGTGCCGTCTAGTGGTATAGATGAAAATAATATCAAAGGCGCCTTTTACCCCGGAGTGCCTTTAGCCCCGTTGTACCCTATATTTGGTGTGAAAGTGATTAGCATGCCACTGTGTCTACACAGGACACGAGCGAAAGCAAAAAAGACAGTAGAGCCCATTGATTATAATCAGTGATATTTCCTACACTGGATGCGTTTGCTGTTGCATTCAGTGTAGACAGTATTGAATATAACAAATAGGTATTTTGTCGCGTCGCGACGCGTCTCACTGCTCGCGTCCGGGCACGGTGTAGCCTAAGTGTCATACATAAGTCTGTTATTAATGCAATTTTTCTTTATTCATTCCGTGATCGGAATCCATGCTGATGTTTGTAAACAGTGTTTTGAGCTGAAGACATCGTGAGCAAACATAACAGTATAACCATTCATTTCCGCTTATTATATAATATAATACACATTAAACTATATAAAGGTTCACACAGTGTGCCTCTGTAGTCTGGTAGTCCTCTGTATCGGCGTCCAGAATAGATTATTTTTATATGAATAATAAAATCTCTGTATAGGCTCATTTCAAGTGCTTAGGCGTTTGGGAGTATTATCACGCTTACAGTATGACATGGATCAATCCCTTGCATTTTTTTTTACTGCGGAAAGAACTTAAAATAAACTTGTGACTATTGACTAGAAAAAAATCTTTAGTCGGGGGCAGGCTTGGCACAAGGAACCGATCCATTTTTTAAATAAAATGCTATGACATTACGAATGACTGCAAATCACGTCACATATTGTATTGCAGGAGTTATCCATGTGAGTCAAATGTTTTTATTTTATTTGATCTTTTTTATGTATGGGGGTGCTAGCCCCTAGCGCCGCCCAGTAAAGACTATTATAGTGACATACAGGAGACATTCACTAGGCGCACGTGTGTCCGTTTTTATTGATGCCAAACAAACCTATCTGCACTCATGGCAGACTGATCGCTATAACATCATATTTCTGCTTGAACACAGTTCTGTATATTCACGTAGTTGTCAAAATTAATGTACAGCAAGTGTTTTATAACAGATGCTCGCTGAAGAAGCGTGTTTTGGAGAAGTTTCTGAGGATCAGTTATGTACAAATGGACATCAAACGCTTCAAATTCGCTCATTCTGACAGAAGAACTATATTCACTGATGACATCAACCCGCCTTATGATTGCTGAGTTTCCACACATTCAGGATGGTTTCATTTTTCATTTGTATTTTGGTGTGTTTAGTTATTCTGCATGGATCTGTGTATGCAGTCCTTTGGCGTCTCCCTGTGGTTTTGTTTGGTATGGCAGGTTGACTTGTGCTTATTTGTTAAAGTTACTGTATAATTAAGGTTTACTTACTTTTAAGTAGCTACTTTTAAGTTTTAAAGAATATCTGCAGTGAATTTTTTGCAAAATATGTATTGATTTGGAATGGGGGGGGGGGCATTGGAGTAAAAAAGGTTGAGAACCACCCAGCCAACATGTATATGTGGGCCCCACATGGTTCTTGGTCAAACCATATGGGTAAAACATGGGCAAACACAATCAGTTCCATATAAGCTTCCTACACTGGCCCAAGGTAGTACCCACATAGGCAACCTCTATATGGGTTCTGAATGGGGAAACACATATGGGGCCCTCTTGGTCAAACCATATGGGTAAAACATGGGCAAACACAATCATTCCCAAATAGTATGTTGCCTATAAATTATCTTTGGCTGCATTATTATGATTTTCTAATTTGGAATATTATCAAGATTGCGTAGGTGGATGTGTTCGGGGAATTTGGCTGGTAAAAGTAAAATATTTAATGCCACTTAAATGATTGAAATAAACATGAAGACTTGAATAAAGATTAGTTAATTTTGATGAAAGGAGAGAGTCAGTAAAATTATCCGAACTTCCCATCACTAATATGGGGCCCTCTTGGGTAAGACATAAGCATTCTGGGTAAGAAATGAGCAAACATAATCAGTCCTATATAGGCTGACTTGGACCCTATAGTACACAAATAGGTACTATAGGAACAGATTGGGCAGTGTGTTTGGGATCTATGTGAGTACAGTATTGACTTTATTCTCCAGAGAAACAAGCACTTCACCATCTTCAGAATATTGTGTTTGAACTTCCGTTTGTGCAGTAGCTCTGTAAATTTCTATGGCATCGTAAATAAAGTAATTTAGCTGGTAAAGTGGTTTTATGTATTGTAGAGTTAATGAAAGTTATCTTGAACAATGTAATGTTTAAAGCAAATGTTTTAACAAAATCTATACAAATGGTTCAAAATATCCAGAAAATGGTCACTGTGCAAAATGAAGAACGGGTTACAGAAAGCCAATTATCTATTAAAATAATGGGATTATAGTGGCTTTGAGATGGGTAGAAGAACTCAAACCCCTAGCAACAGCTGCCTGTCTCCAGAGTTTAATGGTCAGTTGGTTAGTAACAGATAATTAAATAGCCCCAGTGAAGAAAGATAGAATTGAAATTCATGTTTCTGATGGAAAAATCCAGAAATCGTGTTTGCAGCATATGACACACATGTTCAGAATAAAGATCCATTCAGTTAGCATATTGTCTTCAGTTTTCTTTTTGAACCAACAGTACAGACTTTTCTTTTCAGTCTAGTTGGCACATGACCAACCTTCAAAGTTGAAATATGATTGAAATAATGTCAGTTGCTGTTTTAACGTTTACACAATGTTGATATGAAGTTTAATGCTAAATCATTGAAAAATGTTTTTAACAAAAACAAATAATTAAAAAAAGACAATTAAAATATCTGTTGAATTAATGTCATGTCATTAACAAGAAATATCTGCCTTTTGAATTATTATGATCATTAATATTTTATTTATTAGCATTTTATGATATTTTGATCAAAACACCTCTTCAAAAATCCAAATGTATATGTACAAATATTATTATTGTCGTTAGTAACAATAATTATAATGGATGCAGTTTTAATCTCAAAAGAGCAGTGAGATTTTGTGTGGATTTACAATTTTGTGTAGGTGCCTACAGTTTGCAATTCATTATTACATTTTTATTCATATACTGAACTAAACAAATAATACAACCTAAAAAAACACGTTTCTTTAAAAAAAAACAACTTTACTTTCGTTACCACTCTGAAACAATTGCAATTGGTTGTTTCACCTGGTTGCTTTCATCGTGATTGGCTAATCTGACTGTCATCCACGAAACTGGCCAATGACAAAAGTGCGCGCCTTCTTACTGGTCAGGTTTGAATATACGTCCGTTTGGTGCTGTGTGTTTGCTACTGACCCGCGAGATTACTCGGTCACTCAGTTCCTGATTATGTGCTGTTACATTCTTATTTTAAACTAATATGAGCTGTGACATGTCAACGGAGAACAGAAGCTGGAGTGTGAACACAGAGGAAGGGGCAGACCTGCAAACATATGGCGATATCGGGTAAGAAAACTTTTTTCAGTCAAACCAACGTAAAGTTATGTTTTGTGTCCATAATTTATGTGAGTGAGAGGAAATCAAAGTGCGAGGTTAATCGCAATTAGCGTTAGCGCGCTGGCTAGTAACGTTAGTTATGTATTTCAATGCAGCGTCCGAATGAGCTGTGTGTTTGTATTAATGTCAGCTAACGTTAGTTTAAAACTCAAAATCGTGAGAAGTAAAGGAACCTCGGAATAAGTACAGTGAATGAAAAAACTGCAATTTACACTCGGAAACACTGGAATCTGTAGAAAAGTTGAGAAATGTTTTATATTTGTTATGCTTGTGTCGATGACTTTTTTTCACATCTTCAAATACTGATAACTGCTAATGATAAGATATTGGTTTACATTTTTAGATCAAGCACGCGTTTTTCAGGGAAAAGAGGCACCCAACAGAGACTACAGTAAGATGTTATTCGGTTTTAACCGTTTCTAGATCTCAGATTGGGATTAATATCTTAAGTATGATTCTAATCATAAGTAACGTTACATTTATAAGATATTTCCTCCACTGGTGATAGAAAATTAGTATTTTTTTCCCCTGTTGTCTTTCTTCCTCTGAGGTGGCACAAGAAAAGGGGAATAGAACTTGTCACCAACATCAGTCCATTATTTCATTCACTGGAGAACATCACAACCTTCAGATGTGTCCTATCAGGATAAATGCTGCTGCAGGGGAAATTATATGAAGGTTGGTTTGATTGTGGTGTACAAATTGGCTTTTTTTTAAGCTACAGTTGTGTTTACCTTGCTATGATATCTATGGAAAGGGTCCATTTTTGTGAATCCTCTTTGTCTTTTTTGCCCCGTTCACACTACAAGCGACACGCAACGTCAAAGCAACACGATCCCATTTATTTCAATGGAGAGCTGGTGATTTCCGGCGACAGAGGCCGTTGGTGACCGGATGGGGCATGTCCAGCCATGCTACAAAGTTCAGAATCCTTCAACTTTATGCAAATGAAGAGCGAGGAGGATTGTCCTTTATCTGCTACACTGCACTGTCACTTCTGGTATGGATTCACTGACCTTTTGTGATATGCGAGATGTTTTGATTTTACTAAATGTAATAATTTTACTTAATTTGATTTTACATAATTTACTTAAAGGGACAGTTCACCCCAAAATGAAAGTTCTACCATCATTTACCCTTCATCACCCTTATGTTTTTCCAAACCTGTATGAATCTCTTTCTTCTGTTGAAGACAAAAATATATTTTGAAGAATGGTGATGAATGTTATCTTGTATAGCTGTATATATTAAAAAAAAATTGTTTTGTTTTGCAGAGGCTCTTAAGAAGACGGCAACCGGCAAGAAGCTGAGAGGGAACTCTCAAAATTGGCACAAGAGGACTGAGTGTGTCTAGAATGCACAAATGTATGTCTGCAGTATAAGCAGTACTGAAAAATGTATAGTTGCTACTGCTTCTAACTGTCCCCGGTTTTTTTCTTGTGCAAATGTTCAAAGCTTTCAGTAAACACTGGTTCAAAAACAGGTTCAAAGTGTGTGTTAACTTTAACAGTAATATTAATTTTAACAATTAGGTATCAGAATATAGCATAATAAGATGGGTAGTTTCAATAAAATTAAAATTTGAAGAGATTTCAATCTCACTGTGTGCTCTAATGCTTTAAAAAAAATTGTGTGGTGTTGAAAACAAATTTTTTTTCAGGTGTGTTTAAGCATATTGTCTTGTTGGGCCCACCCTAACACCCAGATATGTTTTGCATATGATCCCTAGTTGGGCCCCACCTAAAGCCCAGGGAAATCCTGCATAAAATGGAACCCGCGGATAATCCCATTTTGGGCCTAATTTTTCAGCCCATGTCAAACCCACATGGGCCCCACACACAAATGTTGGCTGGGCACTGGCTTAGACAAATGTTTCACATGCTGAGAATGCTAACCTAACATATAAGTATAAACCATAAATGTTTAAGAATCACTTGGGGTACCTCTGGGCGATTCATGATCAGGTAGATCTTGAACTGCACGCTCGTGCCAGAAAACTACTAATTGGCCAAAATGCTTCGTTGGACTTTTCGGAGATCATCTATTCTGACCTACTTTCTGTACGATCTAAATTTCTGCGTATTGAATTTTAGAATATTGAATTTGATGTTCCGAATTTCCTCTTCATCTTGAAAACTTAAAGCTGTATTTTTAAAAACTGGATATTTGTAGTCTAAGATTTCAGAAAAATATACAGTTGTTAAATTTCAAATGTGTAATATTCAGAAAAAAAAAAAAAAAAAAAAAGCAGATTCAGAACTATGTTAAATGCCACTAATATTCAGTTTTGTTAAATTACACTTGTCAATAATTCCATAACTCCATAAATCGGTTAATAAAGTTGACATTGTAAATAAAGTGTACTTGTGCATATATGTGGTGAAAGTGGTCACTGATAGCCTATTTCTATCAATCTAGCCAGAACGGCCAACTTCAATCTGTCGTCAGATATAGTGTGTCTAGTTTAATACTCAGAAAAGGAACTATCAGTGCATTAAAAAAAAGAACAAAATCAATTAAACTATTGTAAAATAAATTAATCTGAAATTAATGATGTGCATGCGAATGTGTTGCAATTTCATTGTGGGTAGAGAGTCAATTTTGACAACAGGTTCGGGTAATTGGCTCTGAACTTTTCTGATCACAGCTGCAGTAATTGTTTATTTAAATTTATTGTAGTGTTATTTAGTATTGTGAGATTATCAGCTGTTATAGAGAAAATAGAGAGGTTTGTGAATGATGCATGGTGGGTAACAATCTGATTTCTCAAATAGGGCCTATGACTATTAATGGATTGAATACTTTATTTTACAGTGATTGTTTTGTGGAAAACAGGAAAACCTTTGCCCATTTATCGTTCGTTCTTTTGATGTTTTGTATGTTCAGATATTCATGTAACAAAATAGATTCAAATTAATACCTAAATAGGGACATGGTAGTATACGTAAAGTACACTTAAAGAAAACTTACGAGTATACTTGCAGTATAAAACTACTAAACTAGTAGTTTACTGAGACTACTTCAAATTAGTAAACTATCACTATACCTATAAGTTCACTTTTAGTATAGTTGCAGTGCAAACTAAACATTTTGATGTAAACTAGTTGTGTACTCAAAGTTTACTACTGTTATACTTAAAGTATACTTAAAAGAATACATTTATATACTAGAAAGTGAGCCAATTTAGTCCCAAGGAGTATTGAAATAGTACACTTACAAGTATACTACTAGTACACTGATATTTGTATACTTACTACATAAAGTATACTTACTGAAATATACTTGAACTTTACTTAAGTATACTTACTAAAATAAACTTGAAGTATACTACTTTTTGGTAAGGGTAAGCACAAAAGTAAACAGGAACAAGACGTTTGTCCGCGTCCACCCAACAGAAACCGCATTCATTTGAGTCACTCTGCCACTAAACTGACCAAAATTTGAATGCAAGTTTCACTTTAACTCAGAAACTGAACTGCTAGAGTGTCAAATGCATTCAGTGGAAACAAGATGCTTTATCTTGACAGATACATTTTTTTTTATCTTTCTTTTTATTTCGCAGTAAAGCTGCATTGAGGGGAAGTCATATTAGATTCATATTAACAGGGAAAAAAGCCCTACATACGTAGCTACTAAACATAAGATCAGACACCCGGAAATAAATTAACACTTTTTTTTTGGTGAATGTGTGTGTCGGTGTGGTCTTTTTTCGGTACTTCATTTTACTTATCTTTCATTTTTATTTACTATAAATACCAATAGTCGAAACGAAGCAGACATGTAATCATGTTTAGGTATTTTAAGAAGGTTCTTGTGGTTTATTTTCAGCATCTGCTGTTCATTGTGGTCTGTTTATGAATTAACAAAAGCTTTCCTTTATTTTTTACGTTTATTAGAGGGGTTTGGAATGTCTATTCGTTCTCAGAGAGTATGTAATTCCTCACTTTGTCATGACATTCTTTTGTGCAATTTGTTGTGTCTTATATCATCCGCCCCTGCAGATAGCCCCCCCCCCCCTTCAAATAGCATGACGCAACATACCCTAGTAGTTCTCAGAAATCACGTGACTTGGACGGTTTGACTCGAGCCCATCATCAGCACCCTGGATCACTGCTGTCATTCAGTTTGGATATGGTCAGAAAAGGCATCAATATGAGGATTTCTCCCCCCTTTTTTTGTGTTTTATTACTCGTGGGCGGTGAGTCACATTTATTTTTATAAATTGAACACTTTCGGTTTCAATATAAACCGGAAACAGAAAATGCGCATTTGCTAGCTATTATACTTTGCCTTGATTTATATCTCCAGTGTGTCTTAACAAACTTGTATTACTTTTCTACAAATAGATATTGTAGTAAATAACACTGAGGATAATGACAGATAATAGCACCATTATACGTGTATTTTGGGGGTAAGTTGGTTGTGCTTGCGTGTGATTGGTAATGAACGCTAGAGTGCGCTGTTCTTCTAGACTGCTGTTCTTACAACCTGCTCTTGTAACGGTAGGGTGGGTCATTAACCATTTCATAAACCATTCATGACCAGGCACATTCACCACCAAATAAAATGTGAAACCAATATACAGCAGATATAAGTCAATCAATCAGTTGTGTCAAATATAGCTGCCCCACCTCAGGAGGCTTCATGCATGATTGTGATTTCACTCCTTTAATTTAATATTATTTGGTTAAACTAATGATGTAACAGCTAGTAGCCTAACTAGAAACCAATCTCCTTTATCTTTATATCTGAACTTAATTCCTTTTGATGTTTTTCTGGATTTAGATGTATCTGAATAAAGTAATTCCATTATGTTATGGAACTTGTGAATGTAAGATTACAATTTAATGTTGGTTCTTTGCAAATATATATATTTTTAAATATTCTTTTAGGCGTTCTTTTTTTTTTTAGATGAATATTAGTATGTTCTTATTTTGAGCATGTTTTTGTGTGTGTGTGTGTGTGTGTGTGTGTGTGCATGTTTATGTGGTTTATGAGGACACAAATTTGTATAATAACATGGGTATGACATAGGTATTACAACGAGAAGGTGATTTATGAGGATATTTTCAGTGTCCCCGTAATTCAAAAGGCTTATAAATAATTCAGAATGAAGTTTTTTGAAAATCTACAAATGCAGAAAGTTTCCTGTAAGGGGTAGGTTTAGGGGTAGGGTTGGTGTAGGGCAATAGAATATACGGTCTGTACAGTAGAAAAACCATTACGCTTATGGAGAGTCCCCACAAACCATAAAAACAAATCTGTGTGTGTGTGTGTGTGTGTGTGTGTGTTTAATTAGTGTTTTTGCTTGTGATCTTACTCATACAACCACATACGTTTTACAATTTTTTATTTCTTGTAGAAATTATGTTGTAATACAAGCCACATCAGGTTTAATTTTCAGGAGACACAAAATATGTTTACTTGCATAACTGACACACTATAAAAAAACTCTAAATTTAAAATAAAATGTTCACATGAAACTAGTAAATACTTCAGATTGCTGCCAGTGGTGTATTAGAATAGCACATATTTCAAGGTCAGCTGATTTTATTGTAGGGCAGCACGGCGGTTCACTGTTACCTCACCACAAGAAGGTCCCTGATTCAAGTGTCCGGTGCTCCAGTTTCCCCCACAATTCAAAGACATGCAGTATGTGAATTGGACAAATTTAAGGAGGCCATACAAATAGGCTGTGCGGATTGTCATGGGAGCAAACCGAAAGAGAGGGATATTTAAAAAAAAGTAAATTAATATTTAAAAAACATTTTCAGAGGTGAAAGCCAGTAGCATTTCAAACCATGTGTTTTAAAACTAAATAACAGCAGAGACGACACAAGAGTAGTGACACAGACTCAATTCTGGATTCTTAATTTTTCCTTTTCATAAAAAGCCACATAAAAGTAAAGAGAGCAGTTCAATGCCATACCTGGGGGGGGGGGGGGGGGGGGGGTATG
>NW_015506671.1:85408-123108 GCF_001515645.1 Sinocyclocheilus grahami | reverse complement strand
CGCAAGCGGACTGTGAGCGGGGGGGGGCGGGGGGGGGGAGTCTGTAAATTCACTGTAACATATTCTGCACTGTGAAGCATTGTCAGGTGTTATCAAGATTTTACTTTTTTTCACCAGGTGTGTCGGGTGTTGAGAAAAAAAAAGTGACACTTTCAGTGATGAAGGGAGATACTGTCACGCTAATGCCTGATGATGCTGAAATACAGACAGATGATCAGATACTGTGGAAGTTTGATGGGTCTATCATAACAAACATGAAAAAAGATGGACGCATCTCTACATATGATGGTGCTGATGGGAGATTTAAAGAAAAACTGCTACCAGACAATCAAAATGGATCTCTGACCATCACAAGCCTCACAGCTGATCACACTGGAATTTATCAACTAGAGATCAAGAGCAGAACTGAGATATACAAAAAATACAGTGTCACTGTCCATGGTGAGTAACTCAAATCTTACAGTGGAATAATTGGATTCAAATCTGGATTAGTATTCTAAGAACCATTTAGATGTGGAATAACCACAAGTTTTGCCCTTAAAAATGTTGTCTGTTTGTTTATGTAGCTATTAAGTAGTTAAAAGCAGCAGAATGTTGTCTAAAATAAGAAAATGTGTAAAGGAATATATAATCTACAAGTATAATCAAAACTGTAACAGATGCTTGAATTCGCAGCAAAGAGGTTTATGGAGTTATTTTCATATCAACTTTTAAAAGCTACAAATGACCAAATGTATAAATGACCAAATCAGATGATTTTCATAAAAGAAAATCATAATTTATTTTATAAAATTTAATTTGTATGTAGTTACACTTTTGTTTATGTCTCTGTTTTTTTTTGGTAAAAACTGTCGTTGTCTGTTTAAATGACAACAATGAAAATAAGTAAGGAAGACACTGATTATTAAAATTCAGTAAGAAACAAGAATAAGAATCAATAAGAAGTCTTTCATGTGTTTTGAGTTTACAATGGCAAGGCCATATTGAGTGGTGCATTGCTGTGCTGGATGAAAATGTGACTATTACACCAGAAGTACAATGTGAAACATAATTAGTTTACTTAGAAAACCTGTGAAAACGGGTTACCTCACATTTAGCAAGTAAATTAACTCATAATTTTCAGTTGACAAAACTTAATACCATGTACACTCTTAAAATAAACTTTCTCAAAGGGTGTTTTTGCAGTTATGCCAGAAAATAATAATTTTGCTTCCCCAGAGAACCTTTAAGTGAACAGCTCTTAAAAGAACAATTTTTTCTTATTTTGAAGAACATTTAAAAAATCTAAAGAACTTTTCTCTACTATAAAGATTCTTTTGATTGGAAGGTTCCATGGATGTTAAAGGTTCTTCATGGAATCATTGATGCCAATAAAGAACCTTTATGTTAAAGTAGAAGTTACTAGAAAAAACTTGCTTATTGAAAACTACGTTTTATAAGTTGCAGGGACATGACTGCTTCATTCGGGATGTAATTCAGGCAAGTCGACATTATATTAATGAATCCAGAAAGTTTGTGAAAAATAGACACCAAACACAGATAAACCGGTATTCATAAAACATGTAGTGTAATGTTTATTTACAGTCATTTTCACATCAGTGTGGAACTACAAGTTATGAAACGATGTAAAACATTATGGAATTCGGAGTTATCTCCATTAAAGCAACATTATAAAGCAACTAGAATGAAACCGCAAAATGGTTTAAAGCCATTACACAATTTAATGGCTTGAAACAATACAAATGGTTGACTTACTCCTTGTTTATAAGGGAGTGTGGGAGGGGGAATGCAACCTTTCTTCCTTCTTTTTTGTCATTGTCCATTCACATTCTGTGTTGAGTGTTCAGTCAACTTAAAGATTTAAGTACACTGAACTCAAACAAATCGTTTTCTTAACAAGCTTGATCCCATTTCTAGACAAATATTTGGAATATAATTGTTTAAGCATGTTTTAAACAAAGTTGTAAGTAGTTAATACAAAGACACGTGTTGGGACAGCAATCGACCATGCATATACAAATAGGCCACAATGCAGAAAAAGCACACAGCAGTGAAGGTGAAAATATCTGAACTGGTGTGACTAACACAGAGCAAAGTTTTGTGAATTTGTGAATTAAGTTTAATAATTAAGCCATAATGCAGAAAAAAGCACACAGCATCAAACTGATTATTATTTTATGGCCTGCACAAAAGGTAACATGATCGATATCACTCATTTACCTCCATTTAATTAGTCACATATTGAAATAGGCCATAATTTATTAATTTTTTTCTCTTAATTTGATACATCATAATGTTTTTTTTTTTTTTCAAAAAAATCCTAAAACGTGTTATCAAATATATATATATATTTTTTTTAAACAAAATTCACAAATTTTTGGGGTCTCAATTTGGACCACACTGTACATCTACATGTAAACATGTATTAGGTGAAAATTACCTACAGCATTATAAGTTAAATATCTGTTTTAAACTGTTCCTGTTTTGTTCTCCTCATGTGTTTGTTGTTGAGACAGATGTTGTGGAGTCACTGTCAGTGATGGAGGGAGATTCTGTCACTCTACACACTGGTGTTACTAAAATACAGAGAGATGATCAGATACTGTGGAAGTTTGGAGATCAAGGCACCCTCATCGCTCGCTTAACCTGTTAACTGTCGCCCCCGCTAGTTGAGCTCAAACCCAAACCTGACCTACACCAACTAAAACAGTCACAGTTCATGAACTCTTTATACTACAGGCATAACTGAGGGCTCTTTTGAAAGATGATAGTTGTGAGTTTGTTGTTTGGAAGTCAGAAATCATTATGTTACTATAAAAATGGAGTAAGAGAAGCTTAAATATTTTGGAAAAGTTATTATCATTTTAATTTGCATAAACAATGTTTATGAATACATATATGAAACTTTGCCAGAGTAACTAAAAAAGCAATAAAGTCAAAGCCACGACTCTGAACATGCTATAATTCAAACCTGAACATAAAGCCACTAAAAATAAAATTCCTGTAAGCTTTTTCTCAGTGAAATAACATTTGAAAAGGGGCATTTGGAGACTCCAAAAAGGGCGATTAGTAATTAGTATGAGGTGAAACACAGTATTTACACTATTTACAACTGAGCACAGTTGTTGAAGCTGAAATTTATGAACACTAAAACAATCTTTGTCTGAAACAGTCAAGCTTTTTTGAAAGCACAGTGGTATTTCATAGTCACAAACATGACTGGAGGTTTCTGGTGGCCATGTCTGTCCTTTATTCTTGCTCGTCTGTAATCAGTTTATCCGCAAATGTCTTACCTAAATATCCAAATCTGTGACTTCACACCATTATTTTGTCATCCACTCTTCACACATTAACACTTTTGCATTATGAACGATATATAGCAAACTGCCCCTGCTGTTATACCACTGTCTGCAGCACTTGCATTTATATCTGTCACTGCTGCTCACATCTCTTTGCTTTACTTTCATACAATGCAGTGTGCTACCATTAACATTGTGCTGCCTTTGCCTGTTGTTCATATAGCACTGTACACCCAACTAATATACTTTTCCCTCCAGTCTGCAAACATTTACATCTTTGCCTCTGTATCAGTCTTATAGTTCAACAGAGGACACAGGCCTTCTATATGTGTTAAACAATAATGACAGAGGCAGAAAAATGAATTATGTTGTCTGTTAGCATGTGCATGTGGCATGTAGCACAATCGTACAGCACAGTTTTCACTACCATATAGTTTTAGCTACTTTTCAAATGACTATTTAGACACTGTTATAGCAAACTCAGATTCATGTCTGGCTCCACTCTGGTATGGAATGCCCACTTTTCACCATTCAGTTCATTTTGATTTATAAAAACAAGTACTGTCCTATTTTTCCCTCATTGAATACCCCGTTTCACTTGGTAATACATTACATTATGGATGTAAAATAGATTGTGAAAGTTGTGATGATGCCTAAATTACAAAATTCACCTTGAGTAAGAACACAAACATTACGATTTCTAAATACAAACCTATATGCTTGAAAACATACACAAGGCTGATTGCAAAATACAAGGAATCTATATAGGTCTAATCTCTGTAACCATCTATTTGTTGGCTGCATTTTCCATCCATCAAAACTTAACTAGCTTTGCTCTGGCTGCCTACGTGCAGTGAATATCATAGGTTGTTTATATTTGGACCTCGCAACAGCTGATGGCGCTGTTAGAATGTTTTGAATCACTGAGCAATCAGCGCTGCAGATATAACGGTGAGGGTGGGGTTATTTTGTTTGTAAGACTCTAGCTAACTTGATAATACAGCGTTTAACTACTGGAAAAAAACTTGGGAGTGCATAATTTACTGGAAAATTGACAAGAATTATAATTCGCTCTAAAAATGTTTCATAAACCAAGCAGAATAAATCACATTTCTTTTAAATCACCACTTTTTAGACTAAAACGTCTAAATGGTTTTGTGCTCTGGAATATTGCAGCCAAAACAACGCCACTGTTTGTATGATTTCGTTTGTCTGTCATCTTCACTGTACAACAACATTTCACAACTCTCGGATTCGATGTTACGTCTATTGTTAGGATCTCTTGATACTAATTAAAACGAGGTTGTCGCTGTGACAGTACGATCGTAAATATCGATGGTTGAGCCTTTGAACTTTCGAAATACGTGTTGTTTGTTAAAATTAAAGAAAGGCTTTAATAGTAAAATCATGCGGGACATGTAAACCAACGCGCTTAGGAACCGGCGATGGTCTCGAGCAAGTTAATGGATTAAACAGCCCTGTTGACGGGGGATGGAGTAGGCCTAACATTCATCTGAACAATCAAACCGGAGATATTACCATGAGAAACATCCGAAACGATAAGATTGGAGTTTATAAAATGGAGACCAACACCAACACCAACAGTATGATCTTACACAGGAAATTCCATATTGATTGTGGTGGTGAGTAAATCAAACTTTACAATGGTATGAGAATGTTAAATAATATCAACATTTGACACTGGTGATCATTTGAGTAAACAGTTTGAAACAGTTAAATTAATACTTAAGTTTAAATTAAACAGGAATTTAATGTTTAAAATTCAGGATAAGCCATTTTATTTGTAGTTATTGTCTGTGATGGATTTCCATTTGTTTATCATGTGGCAATTCTTGGAATCAATACATTGAAGTGTTTATACTATACTCCATGTGGTAAGGTACAGTGGGGATAATGGCACACCTTAAAGGGGTCATATGATGCTGCTAAAAATAACATTATTTGGTGTAATGAAATGTGTTTAAAGGGGTCATATGATGCTTTTTTAAAGATCATTTGTGTATTTGGTGTAACAGAATATGTTGACATGCTTTAATGTTCAAAAAACACATTATTTTTCAAATACTGTACATTATTGTAGGTCCTCTATGCCCCGCCTCTCTCAAACGCTTCGTTCTCTACAAAGTCCCTCTTTCCGACAAGCGCAGTCTGCTCTGATTGGCCAGCTGACCCAGTGCATTGTGATTGGACGAACACCGCAAGCATTCGTCAGAAATGTAACTCCCCTTACCATAATCGCGAGCTTCATCTTTCAAAATAAATGTAAAGACAGTAAATAATGTCATTAGTTTTACCATCAGTTCAAGCCCGAAAGGGGAACAGAGTCGCGTGACAGACAGTGATGAAGCTGGTATGTGTTTGCAGTACACAAGCCACGGTTAAGACAGCTGACTCCACTGTGATGTGACCCTCTCTCTGTCTCTCTCTCTCTCTCTCTCTTGCGCGCGCGCTCGCGCACACACACACACACACACACACAATGCGCAAAACTCGAGAAGGGTATAACTGCAGCTTGGAGATCTCCAAATGGGGGCGGGAACTCCAAAACGGTGTGTGAGCTCCAAAATAGGGCGTTGCTTCCTCCCATTGGCAGACAAGCACATGACACGCATGCACATTTTTTCCCCCCAATCCACTTCAGTGCAAACTCCGCCCCACAGCTGATTCTAAAGATTACAAAAAATGCTAACCCCTAAACCTACCCCACTACTGACCTTAACCTTAAGCAGTGAAATTGACTGCACGGCGGGATTGGCGCTGAAGTCAATCACAGTGTTGATTTCCTACACTATGCTACAATAAATGCTAACCCCTAAGCCTACCCCACACCTGACCCTAACCTTAGCCAGTGAAATTGACTGCACGGCTGAATAGGGTGGTAAAGAAAGTTCAGGAGATAAGCAGTTAATAAGATTATGTAATATGAGATTGCCGAGCCGGGCCGTTCCGTAACTCCCCAACCAGCCCTCACCGGACAATGGCTCCTTTTTAGTTACACCCAGCATCACTACCCCCTCCTACCCTGCGAATTTCGAGCCCCGGGATGCCCCCATTGCTTGGAACAAAGAGATAGAGATTAAAGTCTTTCCCCTGCTGGGGGCCGCCCCATTTTGGAGGTTCTGCCCACTTTTGGAGTTCACGCCCCATGTTGGAGTCTCCGGTCTGCAGTTATATCTACTTGGAAAACTCCGCATTTGAACAGCAAATACCACCAAGAGCTTGTAACACTCCAAAGAGAAAGGAAAAATTTAAATCGCATCATATGACCCCTTTAAGAAAAATATGCTTTTCGCTACTTCCACAGTGTACAGGTGCCGATAGTGAATTGGTGGGTTTTTGTTAAATGTGAGCCAAAACCATCACAATTAAAAGAACCAAAGACTTAAACTACTTCAGTCTGTGTGCATTGAATTTATTTAATACACGAGTTTCACAATTTGAGTTGAATTACTGAAATAAATGAACTTTTCCACAACATTCTAATTTATTGAGATGCACCTGTATGTTTTTTATTGAACATTGATGGAGCAACAGATTTTGTGTGAAAATGGATCATAAAAGTGTTTTGTTTTGTTTAAATATTTTATAAATGTATGAGGTGGCAAAGTGGGCCTTTTACCCCACACACAGAGTTAAAAGACCAGACTGGAGCAAAAAGTACACAGTATTTATACAAATATTTTGGTTAAAGTAATATGTTTTGATTTTTAATTTATACGTTAATACTTATTCAAAACAGCAACTTTAGCAAACTTTGTACCATTCACTATTTATTTTGATGAAATAATTCATTTTTGTTCTGTAAATATATGGTCATTACAGTATATTAATAAAATATAGAAACAAAATTATTTTAAAAAGTAAAGATTCTGAAAGCATCGAACGAGGTTCCATAATATTTTAATATTGCTTTGCAGTAGTAAAAATAATATTTTTTATTATATGATATGAATATCATAATTTTAGATATAATGGTTTCACTTATAAATGTGGTGATTATCTCTAAGGTGGACACCCAACTTAATATGATGTTTACCATCTAAATCTAACCATGTTATGTCAACAAATGGAAAAGTCAGCCAGCTATTTATTATCATTTATTATGTTAATTGTTGTACCTTCAGCCCCGACAGCAGGGGCGCTTTTTACCCCAAATACCATACTTTTACATATTCGTCTGTTATAGAAAAACTGTTACTTTAATAACCTTGAACTAAACTGAAAAACATTAACAAGACCTTTGTCTCAAAATATAGTCAATCAATTTACCAGGGGTAGGCAGGTTTGGTCCTAGAGAGCCGCTGTTCTGCAGCACCAACCCTAATCAAACACACCTGAGCTAATCAATGTTTTCAGGATTACGTGCCCTGCGTCCCAATGTTCATACTATTCATCCTAAATAGTGTGCGAGATTAAAATAAGTGTGGTCCCAAAGCATAGTGTGTTGAAAAGAGTATGCCAAAAGTCCCCAGATGATGTACTATTTTAGGTAGATTTTTGAAGTGTGGATCCGTGCACACACTAATGGCTAATATTGCCCACAATCCATTGTACTTTTGCAAAGGATTCAGTTCAGAACTACAAACATGAATAAAAAGTGTAAAAAAATAAATAAAAATTACAAACATGGGGATGTTCGCGACCGTCGGTTAAGTTAAGAGGTTTAGATAAAAGGGTTTGAATGACTAATAATCAGCATTTAACCTGAATTTTTTTTTTTTATTTCATCTGCAACAACAATAAACTCTTCAGGACAGTGAGAACCAAACTTGCCTACCCCTTGTTTATGCCTTCAGCTCCTTGTTTCATCATCTTTGCGTTTTTTGGAATAAAAGTTTGCTCAAGATAGACCCTCACCTTCACTTATCTCTTATCTTGTGCCAAAATATTACAGATGTATGAACAGCACTGTACAGTACATCTTGAAGTTCATCAAGTCATTGAAATCATAAAATAAAATGTAAACAAATGATTAATAAAAGTACAGTTTACCTAGGGTATGAATGTGAATACTTTTAATATGAATCATTTTACCTAAAAATTAACACTTAACATTTAATTAAAAATTATTATTCATTCATATGTCTAATCATATTTTCTCCATATGTGTTCGTTGCAGTGACAGGTGGTGGGAAGACAATAGCAGTCAAGGAGGGAGAAATTATCATTCTACACACTGGTGTTACTGACATAGAGGGATATGACCTGATATTGTGGAAGACTGGAGATGATATTGTGGGTGAAATCAATAAAAAGACCAAAAGATACAGCAGAGATGAAAAGAGATTTAAAGGCAGACTGCAGCTAAATGAAAAATCTGGATCTCTCACCATCAGTAACTCCAGAACCACAGACGCTGGAGATTATCATCTAAATATGAGCAGTAGCACATACACCTTACAGAGGACCATCAATGTTACTGTCAGTGGTGAGTAGACCAAATCTTTCTGTATCAATATCTTGCATGCATCTCTGTTTTGGAAATAATGTAGATATATAAAATCAACACAACATGCATCTAAATTAAGAGACACCTGACATTCAATATCAGCATTGTAAAGCACAAGAAAGATTTTGCAAAAAAAAATGAAACATTTGTAGGAAATTAACATTATTTCCCAAATGGTCTTGCAGACCCTTAGATTTGTTTCAAGTTTTTGTTCATTAATAGAAGAGCAACATGCAGTTTGTAAATATTTTAAGAGGAACTGGAATCGTTCACAGAAGAGATTGTGTTTTTTTGTTTTTTTTGGTATCAAACACATTGGGTGTGTTCCAACATCATCTGTGCCTCTTCACACCAATTGGAGATATTTGCTTCTAATAATAAATTGTTACATTTGAATTTATTCTGACCCTAATGTGAAATGATTGCTTTAATAGATTGTTAACCCTTAAATGCATGAAACCTCTGGTCTTTATCAACCAGGGATGTCATTCACTATACACTCCCCCTCATTCATCTTTAAAGTTAGACATCAACCTTCTTAGTATTCCTCAATCTATTCATTATAAACAAAATAACAAGGAAAAAATATGAAAGAATGTCTGTTTTGTAATTCTTATGATTATTATTATTATTTTTGGTAAAAAGTGTAAGCCTGTAGGGTTGCTAGAAGATACAAATATTTAATAATGATTGGCAAAACATTCATGGGTCATTCCATGAAATCGGTGCCATTTGCGTCCCTAGAAATAATCAAACATAGAATTAATATAACAACAAATACATTTGCGATTTAAAAACATATTACTATGTATTCTTTCATCAATATTACATCAAAAAAAGTAAATTAAATATTATTTTAAATAATTTAAATAGCATTTATGCTGCTAAGGGTAAGGTTTTTGGCCTGTCCCTCATTATGATTATGAATTGCAATGTCAATACTGTTACCATTATTTACCATTTTAAAATGTAAATTTAAACAATTATTTATTACATTTAATATAATCAATATATACAAGTAACACCCTTTCAAAGTGTACAACATGTGTTTTTGTGAACTATTAGCTAGCAATTAGCAAATTAGTTTGAAATCGTCAGACCTGTTTGTCAACCTGTTACTTTTCAAGGTTTTGACATGTGGGTAACAGGGATGACATAGATTAGGTGTCACCCTGTTTTTAAAGATTGTCTGTGTAAAATTCAAACATATTAAAGGTCACCCTGGGTATATTATTGAGCTAATGCCTATATCATTCAGTGGCATTTGAGCATCAGTTACAATTTTAGTTTTTTGGTATTGTTTTAGCATTGTTGGTATTGTTATTATTACTATTGTTGTTGTTAATGACCAGGATAGGATGAACAGTCTAAATAAAACTCATTTTTTTCCATAACTCATTGTCAATAATGCATCCATGTGAATTCAGTTACAAACAAGAGCAGCAAGGTGACTGCAGACCTTCACCCCAGTCTTGCAATGTTCAAGAAAGTGAAACCAAATTTCAGCATCAAGATCTTGGTCTGGTTTCAGATGATCACAGAATCTGATCATCTTCCTTGCCTAATAATTGAACCAGATCAGTATATTTGAAGTTCTGTGAGGGGACACAGACAAACAGATGGATGCATTATCTAATTACAATCAGTTAAAATCAGTTCAATGTTGATTTAGCACATTACATTTCTAAGAGATCTAATGTCTAGATCTATTATAAATGTAATGTGCTAAATCAACAATGAACAGACTTTAACTGAAAAATTGACTGTTTAATATTGTCGTACAATTATGCCAAGTAAGTGCAAAACAATATAATGCATTTTAAAATAGTAAAACTTTACAGTAATGTAAACAAATATGTGCACTGTGCTGAAGAATGTGTGTCCTGTCATCCCTGTTACTCTCTCAATCCTGTGTCTGTCATCAATTTCATGATATTTGATACAGCCTTCCAGGTTTTTCAATTGTAACTGTAACTATATTTTATTTTGGACAAAGCCCTTTTTTAACATCTGTCTTGTAAAAATATATATTTTTCTTAATTGAAATGTGGTCACCCTCCAAAATTAGGATGTTCATGGTCATCTGAATGACAAATATAAAACTATAAAAAAAATCTAAAATTTGAAACAATCCCAGTGAAAAGAGGGAATAAAATGCTGCTCATGTATATGAAAACTTTCACATAGTTCTAATTAAACTATAGTATCTATCTAGTAATGCTCGTGTCGGTAACAGGGTTGGCAAAAATACCCAAATATGAGGTAGAAAAATAGTAAGAAAATAATAAATTACATAGCCTGAGATGGCACAATACAATTTCTTGTCATTTTAAGTTGTCTTTATTTCATGGGTATTTAAAAATTTTTGATTTTGAACTTATTTTATATATATATATATATACAGTATATAAATTTTTAAAAATGAAACTAGTGCATTTCTTAAAGCTGCAGTATGGAACAGCTTTATTATTTGGTGAAAAAAGAACACAAATAAATTATTAGGCAACAGATAAACAGGGTTTCTGTAGGTCTTAAAGATCTTAAAGTCTTGTTTTGACATTAACCTTTGACCTTTAAAAGGTCTTACATAGGTGAAGAACGTCTTTCATAAAATATTGGCATTAAATTTTGCATGCACTGCAAAAAAACAGAATATCTTTGTCAGTATTTTGTATTGTTTTCCAAACCAAGTATCTAAACATCTTTAAATCAAGGCATTTACTGAGATGCAAACTGAAGATGTGGTCTTGTTTTCTGAGAAACTGATCAAAATGAAGTGAGTTTAGAATTAAAACATGAACTTAAACTAAGAAGAAATATCTTAAACAAGAACAAATATCTCTCATTGGGGTACCAAATACAATATTGTATAGAGAAGAGCTTACAAACACACTATGACTGTCTCTCTTTATCATTACAGTATCATATCTTGAGTCAGGTTATATAATGCTGATGTTTCTAGTGTTTGTTATAGATCAGACACACGTTCACTCTAATGACTGTCTCTCTTTATCATTACAGCTCAGTCCGGTGCTGCATCAGGGATATGTGGTGCTGGTGTTGGTCTGGTGGTTTGGGCTGTAACTGTGTTTTTGCTACAAGAAGTATAAGCAACCAAGGCAAATGTGTAAGTATTTCATGTGAATCATACAGCAAGAGACAAATATGAAATTATTTAGTCTTTAAAGGATATGAATTGGTATAATATTTTTTTCAATAAGTTAAATAATAATGTTTCCGTTTTTAAATGAATACTGTTTAAAGAATAACAAAAGATTGTTAGATACCGAAGTATCTGACAAGTATCTGAGAAGCTCTATTTTGGATAAAACTTCCCCTAAATGACATATAAAAACAAAGCAAAAACATTCCTGGATGCTTTATAGGTTAAGGGGTCTAAAAATCTAAATTGTGTATTAATAAAATGATAAAAATGCATATTCGCTATAAATTGGGTAGGTTTAGGTTTGGGGGCAGGTTAAGGGGTCTAAAAAATCTAAATTGCGTATTTATAAAATGATAAAAATGCATTGATATGAATATCTAAATGATATAAAAGATACGTAAATATTTTTACGTTTTTTAGCTAAAAATACGTAGCGATTTGTACGTTTTAAACGTTGAAATACGTCTAAATTGTACGTTTTAGCATGATTAAAAACGTACAAAAGTGTACGTTTTGTGCTTGTAAATGTTACGTATTTATACCTACGTATAAACATGAGACCAGGCTGACATGTCAGTCAGATGGTTCTTCCTGTGTAAATGGGTCTTGTCTTTATAAAGATTTATGAAAGATTTACGATAGAAGATATGTTGTGTGATATGATTAATTCATCTTGTTAATTCAGACATCATTATAACAACTTCTTTAATACAAATATAAAGACAGAGTTTGCTTTTTATCTGCTTTTTCTAGCTTCATCACAGAGAATCCTTACAAATATTCTCTCTGTGATACATTGAGATTCATTTAGATATTAACCTTGTAACTTTAATTTTTCAGACACTCTTCTCTTTACAACACAGTTACTGTTAATCTATTGGTCATTTAAGAAACCAATTGACCAGCAACTGACCAAATGCTTCATGGTGAAACTTCAAGGACTCCTGACTCTGTGTTGTTGCCTTGACATCCTTTATTTTTTTTGTCACAGGCGCTAATACTGCGCAAAGAACGGACAGCATGCTATGAAATGAGCAACTCCCAACAGCAGTAGTTTATAGTCACTATAACAGTATACACATTAACAGTATTTGAATTCAACCCATGTGTACTTTTTAGATGTGAAACTAGTAAGTGAGAATTTCATTTGTTTGAAACCTGCCTTCATTTATTATGAAGTTGATGTAACAGTTTGCTGTTCATACATCAGTGTTTGACTTATTTAGTGTAATTTAGCATGTTACGCTCTACAAGAATGCTTGATTATTGTTACACTTATACAGAATTTAGCAGAAATATTATCATACTTAATGTGTAAATGCTTTTATTTTTGTTTTGTTAAATGGCATTTTTGTATGTTCTTTTACTGAATTATTTATGCTTCAATATTTTTAAATGTTTGACTTTTAGAGAACCTTGTAAGAATAAAGACACCACATTTTTGAATGAATTCATTGTGGATGTTACTGTTTTCATGAAGAATGCTCTTAGTGGCACTCTGATACTCTGTGTTCTTACAAGAGTTACAGATGATCTTTGTCTGATCATTTCATTCATTCAGCTTTTGTTTTTTTATAATGATCCTAATATAAATCATATCCATTTTTTTTCAGTTGTCATTGTAAGTATTATGAAAATAAAAGCTTGTTTTGCCCATAAATGTGTTGTATGTTTGTGTTTAAGTTAATGCATATTCATGGATTCACAGAATTCAGTATATGACTCTCAGAGAGTTAAAACTCTTTATTTGATTTTATCAATGATGCCAAGATTACGTCAATTATCTGAAACAGAAAAGCACACATTCCATGTTTGCATAAGTTTCTCATGACTTAATAAAAAGACCAAATATGTTGTGGTCATATGTGAAGATCAGTATCAGTCTGAAGGAAACCAAAAAGAATGAATCTACTTCAAATTTATTTGATTTGAAACATTAATACAGTATTAAACATATGCCAATACAATTGTCAGTAGATCATAAACAGAATCAGAAAGAGTTTTCAGATTTCTTTAAGAAACTAACACAAATGGTCGAGCAGGAAAATAAACTTATTTGTTTCAGATGCAAAACCTGCAGAAGCTCAAATTAATAAAATACAGATGTTTGATGCAAAATCATCAATAGATATCACTGACTGTTTCTCTCACTGAATGAAGGTCTGGAGGGTCTTTGTGTATTTTATGTTCTTATGACTTTTATTATGAAATGTAAGTATGCAAGAGCAACTGTGGACTGTGGAAACAATTAACACAGAGGGAAAAAAATTAACTTAAATGATTTTAGCAAATGGCTGCAATATAACAAAGAGTGAAAAATTTAAGGGGGTCTGAATACTTTCCGTACCCACTGTATAATGGAATAACAACATACTGTATACTATTTCACAAACTTGTTAAACATATTTGGCAGTATGTGATATTTAATATGCATTACAGTTGATGAAAATGAACATTTATGAAATCAAATTATTTACCAAAATAGGTAGGTAAATAAATACCAGATAAATAAATATTGCAACGGTGCATGTATATGGTTTTTTTTCAGTAGTTGCTCATGCCAGTATCAGTTTTACCAGTTATATTTAAGAAACAATTTAACTATTTAATTAAAAAAACTAAACTTACTTAATTTAGCCTATTTAGAAAAAATATGACGCAGTATGGTGCAATATCCTACTGAACGTTAGACATTCTCATTTCTTGTTCTTCTATCACCTCTTGTTTCACACAGAAGCAACATCCTGTAGAGCAGTTTGATAGCGTCTATTTCCGTAGAAAACAGCCTGCATGCTGGCCTTATTTGGAACTGATATATAGGCCTATAAACCTCTAGTCTCCTAAACCATAAACAAGACCAGTGGAACTCATCTTGGTTCCCAGTTAAGACAAGCAAACCACCTTAGGCTGGATTAAGCTGTTTTCTTTCAAGAGGGTAGCAAATACATTTTAAATGTGTTTGAAAAAAATTGCTTTACATACTTTACAGTGTATGCATATGTTTTGCGTACTGTCCTCTGACATCATCTTGTAAGGTGGATATAGGCAAATATACAAAAATAATAAACTTATTTCACAAATCATCTGAGGCTTGTTAAGGGCGTCATCATCGCCCCTAGTGTCCTGATGTTAGAATGACTGATTGATCGAGAAGGGTCTGGCTGCAGCCTTGCACTCTCAGACTTGCACTCTTAGACACTTGCGCTTCCGCTAGTGACGTCACTTGCAGTCTTTTATTTTTTTACTTTGTTCTATTTATTGATTACTAACATTTTAACATTTTACAACGGTAGCCAGGTGGTGAAGACAAGAAAAAAGAAACTAAATTACAATGTCACTTGCAATCGCCACTTGCACTGTCCGCTACCTGCGACGTCACTTGCAATCGACACAAATCGTGCTTGTTGCCAATGGTGACAAGACGCTGTGGTGGTTATTAAACAATTAAAACTAATTTAGTAACGTAACGTACAGGGTCCTGCAAGAAAAAGACAAGGCCCACAAATCCGTGGCCACAGAACAGCAGAATATGAACGCAATGCACAAAGTCTCTCGTTAAGCGCATTCCTCCTGTAGAAAAACATAAACACTTAATATGGCGTAATGTATTAAGATACATTAAGTTAAATTAAAAGATCAAATTCGATATATAGGTATTATTTAATATACTACAAGGCAAACAGATGGCTATGAACACAATGCGCAAACTTTCACTTGTCCTCCCATACAGCAAAACGCTTAATGTGGCATAATAATGAACTAAGATGATAAAGACAATCCAGTAGCCTATATGTCTTGTTGTTGACTCAAAGTATATACAGACCGATATAATATGAACAGATATGAACGTGCATTATGAAATGCATTAAGTGATTTTAAAAGATAACTCTGTACAGCCAGGGGCGGTTCTAGACCACAGTAACTGGGGGGGCCAGACAGGGGCCACTTGTGCTTTTAGGGGGCACAATTTTAAAATTCAGTTTAAACTACTTTAAGTAGCCTATTATTAATTCTGTCATGTATCGCTGCAATCTAGATGTAATCTATAACAATTTCAACTAAAATTAATGTTTCATCATGTTTCATTTATTTGACAAATAATTTTGTATTGTAGTGTCAGTCCCATTATAACCAGTAAAACCATTACACATTTTCTAATGGTGTCTAATGTTTTATTCAGCAGGGGTTTTATTTTTTTATTTTTTTAATATTCCCAAAATATATCATGAAATATCTCGATTCTCAAATATGTGCAAGTAAATGCATTTTGCATCTTTATAGGCAAAGCAAGTTTATTTATATAGCACATTTCATACACAATGGTAATTCAAAGTGCTTTACATAAAAGAAAAGAAAAGAAAAATAATAATCACAACAATAAAACAAGGAGTTCAAAAAAAAAATTATAGATTATGTTAGTTCTAGTAAAGTAGCCTAATAGTATTAATCCATTAACTTTGCATAAAAATTTGTATTTTTACTTAAGTACCAGATATGGTGTCATACCATTAAATATATTTAATACGACTGACTTTGTATGTAATGTGAAGTTAATAAAAACATAGTAAGTTACTAATTAGCCTATAACACTTTCATTGTGAAAGCACACTTTCATTTCATTCGAGAGCAAAGAACGTTTACACTATCAAAGAACATTTTCACTTCAGTCCAGCGAATTCAAGCACTCTCAAACTCCCATAATAACCTCTAAAGCTGTTTACACTGTAAAATTAATATCTTACTTACATTCGTACATCTTCACTTTGTTGTTTCTGATGAGATAATTAGCCAGAGATTGCAGTCAGGCAGCGCACGCAGTGACGAAACAGCGTGTTTCAGCGGTGACTCATCTGAACGCCTCTGATTGGTCTTTGTATTCATAAACTCAACATAATAGTATGGGATTGGTTATAATGCGCAGTGCTTTAAAAACGTGTGTGTCTCTGGCTCTGTGCCAGCCAGCCAACGCAAATTTGAATTTAGCTGCTGGATCATAAAAGAGCTGCAGACAGTTTATTCTATATGGAAAAACGCTTAACACGAAACTGTGCCTGTTGTGTTTATTCTGGGCTCACCTGCTTGCCTGTACATATTAGTTTTGTTTATTAATAATGTAGAGGAGCATACTGAGTTTGGCCTTTTTAGTCCATTATGCCACATTATGCCACGTTTTGCGGTATGGAAGGAAAATACTATATACATATTCATTATATTAATAAACTGTATATTTAATTTGATGTTTTAATATCTTCTTATTAAATTAAGCCATGTTAAGTGTTTATGTTTTTCTACAGGAGGAATACGCTTAACGAGAGACTTTGTGCATTGCGTTCATATTCTGCTGTTCTGTGGCCACGGATTTGCGGGTCTTTTCTTTTTCTTGCAGGACCCTGTATTTTATAGTACTAAATTAGTTTTAATCGTTTAATAACCACCACAGCGTCTTGTCTCCATTGGCAACATTTGTGTCGATTGCAAGTGACGTCGCAGGTAGCGGACAGTGCAAGTGGCGATTGCAAGTGACATTGTAATTTAGTTTCTTTTTTCTTGTCTTCACCACCTGGCTACCGTTGTAAAATGGTGAGAGATTCACACAAAAAGTAATAAAAAAATAAAACAAAATAAAAAATAAAGACTGCAAGTGACGTCGCTAATGGAAGCGCAAGTGTCTGAGAGTGCAAGTCTGAGAGTGCAAGTGCAAGTGCAAGGCTGCAGCCAGACCCTCTTGGACTGATCAGTAACGGAATGGTTTTTATTTTTTTACCTCACAAATGCAGCCACACCCCACCAGACAAGCGAAATGAAACAACGTTGTTACTTTTTGTCATTGTAGCCAAAATTATTTAGAATAAAAAAAAACTCTTTTTTAAAAGACCGGAGTGTTTCTACTATCTCTGTTCCCTTTTCTTACATACAAATTAGCAGAAGTGTCTTCAGCTTTTAGTCTTGCAGGAAACTCAAGCGTTCAGCAGGAAGTTAACTGTCTATTTTTTCAGAAACACCCTGAGCTCACATGAACTGTTTTCACAGTTATTTGCAGCCCGAGTGAAGTGTGAAGATCTAATCTGATCTTTCTCTCTGGTCATTAGTACATTACATTAGTACACTACAAGTACATTGATATTAGCATACTTACTACAAGTATACGTAAAAAATACTTGAACTTTATTTAAGTATACTTAGTATACTTTGAATGAATGTGTTCTCAATTCATCTTCTGGAGTGGATATAGGCCAGTATACAAAAAGAACAATTATGTCACAAACTTTTATTTTCTAATGTGTCATCATTGCCCCCTAGTGTCCTGATGTGGTAATGTCTGATTCTTCAGTAACAGACTGATGTTGACCTCACAAGTGCAGCCACGCCCACCAGAGCAGAGACGACCAATGAGAACACCGTTTCCTGTGGTCTGAGGGAAAAACACCCCAGTACTTTTAATAGTTCAGTAGTTCTATAGGGCCTTTCTTTCACAAAGTAAAATATTGGTTTGAACCAAACAAGATCAGAGTGTATCGTTTTTAAGACTTCAGACCTCAGATTACAAACTGGTCTTCTAAAGCAGATTACAATCCTTGAGTGCCTCCTAGTGACTTAACATGAAAACATGTTTTGTTTTATACATCTATGTATGTTTTAATGTGTCATAAACTACCACATAACGTTATTTTACATGAATCAGTAAATATTGTGTGATAGGAGCCAGAGTTTCTCACACTGAAAGATGGTCCTGTATTTGTGTAAATTCAATTTAGGTATGACTGAACTGTTGAAATACCTTATTTTGACAGTTAACTGAATGTTTAATCTTTTAGTTTTGGAAATGGGCTGTGCAGTCTAACTCAGAATTAAAGAAGAGTTATTATAAATTCTTAATAATTCGATGATGATTGACTGAGAACTGAAATATGCAGTTACATGAATGTCTCCATATCCCTGAAGATGCAGTTCTGGAGAATAATTGTGCTGTTGATCTGAATATCAGTGTCATTACCTGCTTAACTTTCAGATGATGAAGGATTTTGTGGATTGACAGCAGAAGCGGGTGGACAAGCTGAAAAATATTAGAGAACCACAGACTGTGAATAAATCAACAGTAAGATGGCTGCAGTTTCTCAAGTCAATTCCTGTAACCTTCACCCAAAATGTCTTACTTAACTTTTCTCTGAAGGAATAGAGGGCAAGAATAAGGTTACCCTGAGAGCTCTACTCACCATCAACAGTGACACTGAATCTCTTGATTGACTCCCGATTCCTGGTAATGGTGCTTAGTTTATAAAGTCCAGAGTCTGTTGTTCTGGTGTTTGTGATGCTCAGAGATCCAGTCTGATGATCCAGCTTCAGTCTGTCTCTGAATCTCTCATCATTATAATATAGTAATGTTCCTGATCACTCTTGCAATGTGAGTGTCTCCAAACCTCCACTCGATCTCATCATCTCTCTGTGTTTCAGTAACATCAGTGTTTAGAGTGACAGAATCTCCCTCCATCACTGACACTGACTGCACTGCATCAGCACCAAACACACCTGCAGAACAAAGAGGAACAGAGTAATACAGTAATGAAGCATTAGAATAGAAATACTACATAATCATATGTTCAGAAAAACTGATTCCAAAAGGTTTTTATAACCTACTTTCAATCCACAAATGGAAAGGTAACATCTTTAGTATTACATAAACATATCATATATGTTGGGCTAATGTTTTTATTGTATAGCAAGAAAGCTCACACATGATGGAGATTCACTGTCTCAATCACTCTTAATTCACCTCAGGTTTTATTTAATTCTGTATTATTCATTATTATTACTATTTATTTGTAGGCAGTTAAGACTAGCAAACTGAATTGAAATGTTTTATCAAATATATTTCATCAATATGTGCTCAATAACTTACTGTACTCTCAAATAATCTTTTAGGGTGGATGAAGCCAATATGCAAAAAGAGCTAATTTACTTTACAAAGTTTTATTTGCTTTACACAAATCATCTGAGGCTCGTTAAAGCGCATCATCATCGCCCCCTAGTGTTCTGATGTGGTAATGTCTGATTCTTCAGTAACATACTGATGTTGACCTCCCAGCACTGTAGCCACGCCCACCAGAGCAGAGACGACCAATCAGAACACCGTTTCCTGTGGTCTGAGACAGAGCCATAGAAAGAAACAACATGGCTCTGGTCTGAGAGAAAAGCACCCTAATACTGTAAAAAAAACCCGGTTCAAACTCTTTCATAAGTTTTCAAAAGTTGGGCCTGCGTTTTACAGACTAAAATTCTAATTTGAACAAAACAGGATCAGAGTGTCTAGTTTTTGACTTTGGAGCTCGTGTTCTATTCTGGTCTTCTAAAGCAGATGAAGTTCTTGGAGCGCCTCCTTGTGACTAAACATGAAACTTCTCACATCTGCAATGTTATTGTGCAGTGCCATTTTGAAATATGTAGCCTTTATGCCAAGCATGCTGGCTTAACTAAAACACATTGCATTGTATGAGTATTAGTCTAAATAAGTCTTGAGAAGAACATGCTCTCTACTTGACCCTTTCTTAAATTGTGATGATGGTCATTATTATAATTCATTATAAGCAAAATAATTTTAAAAAGCAGAATACCCATAATTCCTTGCACTTGAATAATTTAATGATGTGTGTTTGGTCAAAGCATGGAAAGTTAGGAAGATGTGTTGTTATTAGGAATTAACTGAGCTCTAATTAAGGTTTTGATATGTTGTGTTTAAAGCAGTTAGTGTTCACCTTTGCCATCTGATGATCATAAAGATGAAGTGCGCCCATCAAAGCTGTTTCATTTATGCATATTATTCATTAAAGTACATACTGTATACTAAACAAACCATGGAGATCATGTGGGACAAAAAAGAGTTAACCAACATACCTGCACATGTGTTAACCACAAATGAACCATGGTTTTGCAAATCATTGTTCTGTGGTGAAACATGTAAATCACCTCCATCATTTCAGATTCCTGTAAGAAACACAAACACAAAAGGTCAAAGGAGAGAAACAAACCTGATGTTACGGATGCAAAACCTGCAGGAGCTCAAAAAATATTAAATGACAGAAATATGATGCAATTTGTGAAGCTGTTGGTGTGTGCTGCGGAGTCAAATGTGTTAAACATATAGGTAGCACATTGGATCTGGAGACTCTCTTCGAGCATAGTTTTCAAGTTGGAAAGCTATAATAATTACAATTAACAAATGAAAATGAATAATTAAAAACATTTTAAAATCAGTATACTGCGAAGCTAACGTTAATTTATGGGAGGATACAATGTTATGTTACTTTTTGTCATTGTAGCCAAAATTATTTAGAATTTGAAAGACAATTTTTGACTGGAGTGTTTCTACTATCTCTGGTCCATTTTCTCACATTCAAATTAGCAGAAGTGTCTTCAGCTTTTAGTCTTACAGGAAACTCAAGAGAGTCTATTTCGCAGAAATGCCCTGAGCTCACATGAACTGTTTTCACAGTTATTTGCAGCCTGAGTGAAGTGCGAAGATCTAATCTGATCTTTCTCTCTGGTCATTTTGGTACATTAGTACACTACAAGTACATTGACATTAGCATACTTACTACAAGAATATGTACAAAATACTTGAACTTGAAGTATACTTAATAAAATGAACTTGAAGTATATTTTTTAAGTTGACCTTAAGGGTACATCAGAATGTGCTCTCAATTCATCTTCTGGAGTGGATATAGACCAATATACAAAAAGAACAAAATTATTTCAGAAATATTTATTTTCTGTGTCATCATCGCCCTCTAGTGTCCTGATGTGGTAATGTCTGATTCTTCAGTAACAGACTGATGGTGATCTCACAAGTGCAGCCACGCCCACCAGAGCAGAGACAACCAATCAGAACACAGTTTCCTGTAGTCTAAGGGAAAAACACCCTAATACTGTCACAGAATTGTTAAAAATATTTTAAAATAGGTGTCAGTAGTTCCATAGGGCTTTCTTTCACAAAGTAAAATATTGGTTTGAATAATTCAGGATCAGAGTGTCATGTTTTTGACTTTAAGATTGCAAGTCTTCTGAAGCAGATGACGATCCTGGAGCGCCCCCTAGTGACTAAACATGAAAACATGTTTTGTTTTACATGTCTATGTATTTTTTAATGTGTCAAACTACCATGCAATGCTATTTTACATGAATTAGTAAATATTATGTGATAGGAGCCAGTATTTCTCACACAAAGATGGTCTTGTGTTTGTAAAAGTTCAACTAAGGTATGACTGAACTGCTACAACATATTTTGACAGTTAACTGAATGTTTTAATCTTTTAGTTTTAGACTATGCAGAGTAACCTAGAATTACAAAAGATGTATTAGAAATTACATGCAATTTGATGATGATTGACTGAGAATTGAAAGATACAGTTATTTGAATGTCTCCGCATCCCTGAAGATACAGTTCTGGAGAATAATTGTGCTGTTGATCTGAATATCAGCGTCATTACCTGCTTCACTGTCAGAGGATGAATAATTTTGTGGATTGACGGGTAGGAGTGGGTGAGAACGAGAATAAATCAACAGTAAGAAAGAGGGCTGCTTTATTTGTTCAGTGTTGAATGAGAATTTGTCAGTTTATTGTGTTGTCAGAATTTTATATTTGACATTAGAAGCCGCTCTGGTGGATCTGCTGCACTACTGCAGTTTCTCAAACCAACTCCTGTGATCTTCACCCAGAATGTCTTGCTTAACTTTTCTCTGAAGGAATAGAGGGCAAGAATAAGGTTACCCTGAGAGCTCTACTCACCATCAACAGTGACACTGAATCTCTTGAGTGACTCCCGATTCCTGGTAATGGTGCTTAGTTTATAAAGTCCTGAGTCTGTGGTTCTGATGTTTGTGATGCTCAGAGATCCAGTCTGATGATCCAGCTTCAGTCTGTCTCTGAATCTCTCATCATTATAATATAGTAATGTTCCTGATCACTCTTGCAATGTGAGTGTCTCCAAACCTCCACTCGATCTCATCATCTCTCTGTGTTTCAGTAACATCAGTGTGTAGAGTGACTGATTCTCCCTCCATCACTGACACTGACTGCACTGCATCAGCACCAAACACACCTGCAGAACAAAGAGGAACAGAGTAATAAAGTAATAAAGCATAAGAATAGAAATACTACATAATCATATGTTCAGAAAAACTGATTCCAAAAGGTTTTTATAACCTACTTTCAATCCACAAATGGAAAGGTAACATCTTTAGTATTACATAAACATATCATATATGTTGGGCTAATGTTTTTATTGTATTGCAAGAAAGCTCACACATGATGGAGATTCACTGTCTCAATCACTCTTAATTCACCCCAGGTTTTATTTAATTCTGTATTATTCATTATTATTACTATTTATTTGTAGGCAGTTAAGACTAGCAAACTGAATTGAGATGTTTTATCAAATATATTTCATCAATATGTGCTCAATAACTTACTGTACTCTCAAATAATCGTTTAGGGTGGATGAAGCCAATATGCAAAAAGAGCTAATTTACTTTACAAAGTTTTATTTGCTTTACACAAATCATCTGAGGCTTGTTAAAGCGCATCATGATGTGGTAATGTCTGATTCTTCAGTAACGGACTGATGTTGACCTCACAGCACTGTAGCCACGCCCACCAGAGCAGAGACGACCAATCAGAACACCGTTTCCTGTAGTCTAAGAAAAACACCCTAATAATTTAACAGAACTGTTCAAACTTTTTCAAAAGGTTTCAATAGTTATACTGGGCCGGGACTTTACAGACTAAAATTCTAATTTGAACAAAACAGGATCAGACTGTCTTGTTTTTGACTTTTGACTTTGGATAACCCTCCAGCATCCTTCATCTAACAGCTCTTAACTGGTCCTTCATGGACAAATTTGAGCACGAAGGTCTCATGTGTGATCCCAGTTTTTTTTAAATAAATGTGTGTTTTTTTGTTTGTTTATTTACCTCTAAATGTAGCATATTTATGTGTAAATAATGTTTATTTTTATATTTAATATTTCTTTTACTTCAGTAAAAGAACAAACAAACAAACAAAACTTGGAACTTGGAATTACATTCCAGTATGTTCAGACAGCTAAAACCTAAAATTTTGGTGACTTTGGTGACATCTGGTCAAAATATACTTATACTTTATTGTCCGCAAAGGGGAAATTATTTCTCACAGCACTACACTTGTTTGACACACACAACATAACATACATAATATTAATAATAATAAAAAAACTGTTAAGATAACCCTCAGCGATGTCTGTTGTTGAGATATGTGATGGCTGAAGGAATCAGGCTTCTTCTGAAACGGGCTCTCCTGCACCTCATAGCCCTGCACCTGCGCCCTGAGGGCAGTGGGGCTAAATACTCATTAAGTGGATGTGTGGAGTCCTGTTCTATTGAAGTTGCGATGCGTATAATAGCTCTGTTATTGAGTTCTGTGAGGTTGGGTGTTGAAAGACCTATAACTTTCGCAGCAATATTGGACACCTTTGTGAGTTTGGTCCGGTTTTTAACAGAAAGCATGTTGAAAAAACAGGTAGAACAATACAATAGAATTGGCTGAATGATGCTCTGATAAAGTAGCAATAATAATCGAGGAGCAACATTAAGTCCTTTGAGTTTATGAATGACTGACAGTCTTTGGTGACTGCTTTCTGAATGTCCGTAATGTGCTGATCAAAGGTAAGTGTATTGTCCAATATTACTCCGAGGTATTTGAAACGGTCCACTATTTCAACTGTTTGATTATGAATAACAGTAGGATGCTGAGGTGAAGGGGGACTGACTATCAGCTCTTTTGTCTTGCTATCAAAATATCAAAAATATCAATAACCACTCATAGCTGTACTATGAGTACTCAATGGCTGCATATAGGCTGAAATCTACAAATTATTGTTGTAACAAACGTAACTTCTTAAGTTTTAGATTTTATCACAAGTTAAAATTGTAGAATAATAAAAAAATAATTGTAAATTATTCTACATTATTATTCTACATAAATTATTCTATAAATTATTTTTAATAATAAAAATTGTGTTGGGTTAGATTATACAAAGATGCCAAAATATGCTTACAGACAAATCTGACCATGCTATAAAGAAAAGACAAAGTAGGAGACAAAGTAATCATTTATTTCTAACAAAAAACATCTAATTTCAATAACTCAAAAAAGTTAAATGGTACTGAATGGTGCCAAACAGGTAAGAATAAACAATAAACCTAACAAGTAGCATGTTCCAGACATTGTTTTGTTTGGAATCATCAACAAATCTTGCAGAAGGACTTTGATCTGTCTTTGAAGTGTGTGTGTGTGTGTGTGTGTGTGTGTGAGTGAGAGAGTGTGTGTGTGTGAGAGAGTGTGTGTGTGTGTGTGTGTGTGAGTGAGTGTGTGTGTGTGTGTGTGTGTGTGTGTGTGTGTACACAGTGGCTGATTGGCACAAAAATAAGCTCAGTCAATGGCTGATTCAATACTTTGGTTTTGTATGTCTGTTTGGTTTTGTGTATGACTGCTTTTATTCGACAAAATTAAAAATAAAACCCCTGCTGTGTTATAAGCTCATTCAATGCTTTGTATATAGGTGTGTGTGATTGTGTTTGACACATTGAGAATGTTGTGTAGGCTCACCCCTTCATGTGTGTGTATGTATAATCTGCATTGTGTTGGATTTATTGATTATTATTGGACAAATACAAATTTTTTTTTTATTTCTTTGTTGAATCAAGTCAGTTTTTTGTATGTGTGTTCAGGTGGCAAACTTAGAAAAAGTAGCCAAGTCTTGTACTGCTCAGATTAAGAAAACTATTAAAAAAAATTATTTGGCCCAAATTTGTCCTGAAGGATGTTTGAGGGTTAAAACAAGTATAATTTTTATTTCATTTAAATTTCACAATATGGTATAAAGCACAGATTAAGTTACTGTGGTCAATCCATCATTTGTGACGAAACAGATTCACAGAGAGTTTGATCGTTGTTCTGTGGTGAAACATGTGTAAACCACCTCTGTCATTTCAGAGTCCTGTAAGAAATTTGCTGCAGATTCATCATAATCATTTATAAGCATTGCACCTGAAAATCATTAGCAAACAAATGTGCAAATTGAATATTATGAGTCTGTGTTTCTTGCACTGAATGATTTTTTTTATATTTTTTTGTATTGTATTGTAATGGAGGAGTCTCTGTGTCTTTTATGCTTTTAGGACTTTTATTATGAAATTTTAGAATGCAAATTTATCAACATTTTAATACCAGCAAGCAGTCACAAAACAACTGTAGAAACCATAAAACATGTTCAACATCAGATAACAACAGTTAGCACAGGAAGCATGGTCTATTTGGAATGAAATAACAGCATATACTGCATGCTATTTCACAAATGTGTTAAACATATTTGGTGTTTAATAGTATTTAACACTTACTGTCATTTGTCCAATCTGTTTGTGGAGTGATTGAGGACTCTCATATTCATGGGTCTGAGCTGAAATGATGTTCAGTCAAAATATGTATTTTCTCTATATTGTTGAGTCACAAAAAGACACATTGTTTTTGCAGATGGTTAAGCTTTAAGTGCACCTACCTGCCTTTTTGTGTTCCCTGCACACACAAAACATCCAAACTAAAAACATATACACCAGAGATCCAGCAGCAGCTGAGATCAGCACTATCAGAGAATCACTGAGTAATGGAGGAGGTGAAGGAGGTTGTGCTGCAGCAATGGCTAAAGAGAGAGAGAGAGTCATTAGTGCAAGTGAATGTATCAGACACCTGGAAAACAAGATTAATAGCAGCTAATTTAAATCCTCTCAAAAATTCAATAGTATATTATCACTCTACTAGAAGTAAAGATAAACATAAAAACATGTTTAGAACTCACCAGCCAGAGAACACAAACTCAAAGAGAACAAAATAAGCGTGTGCGACATTATCTCCAATAGCTTGAGATAAAATCACGAAAATATCTGTAAATAATCTGAGGCAAAGAAACTCTTCAGTCTGGGAGAATAATCTTGTGTGTGCCACAGTTCGTGAGCATGACCGTGAACGTCAATATGCTTCACACTCTAACTAGTCACATGATACAGTCTATGAAAACGAACATTTATGAAATCTATGTGATAAATTGATTATCATGACAACTATAGCTTTCACCAAAATAGTTAATATACATATGGGATCTTTCAATGGTACATGTTTTGAGTTCTCCAGTTGTTGCTAATGCCAATGTCCTGAAGTTTTACCAGTTATATTTTAGAAACAATATCTGTAATAACTATGGCATAAAAGTATATTCACTTTACTGATGTTTGTATGGCACCTGACCAAAGTTCATACATTTGTTGATGTGATTGTGCGTAGCACTATTTTATGAATTCTTGATTAATTTCTGAGGCTTGCCATTTTACACTGCCTAAACATTTGTCACTTTAAGGGCCAATGTGCAACAACTTCCTACAGAAATATATGACTGTCATTTCCAGCAGACACAACCACGGCATAAATATTTTTTTGCAAAGACATTTTAAAATTACAGTGATGGAATCAAATATAGCCTAGTCTTGACATGCATGGTAATGCATGGTACAGTATTTTCTACAGTAGCTTTTTGAATGTTTGACATTTTCTCTCTCTCTCTCTTTTTCTTCTCACTTCTCATTTCACACAGAAGCAACATCCTGTAGAGCAATTTGACAGTCTATTTCTGGCCAGTAATGGACAGATGCTGACCTCACAACAGCAGCCACAAACAAAGACGAATTAGAACAATGTTTTCTGTGGTCTGAGTTAAAACCCCCTAATATTATAACAAAACTGTTCAAACTCTTTCAAAAGTTTTTAGTATTTATAGCCTTGTTTCACAGACTAAAATAGTAGTTTAAATAAATCAGCATCTTCTTTGACTTCAGACCTCCAAACTGTGCGCTAGTCTTCTCGCCCCATCGGCGTCAACACCTCTGGTTTACTTTGAATGGAGTGACGTCAAGCGTTGCCGAACTGAATTGTGGTGGCGCGTTGGGTCCGTTGCTCGGAGAAGGGTATAACTGCAGTCTGGAGTTCTCCAAATGTGTGCGGGAACTTCAAAACGGGGTGGGAGCTCCAAAATAGGGCGTGGCTTCCTCCCATTGACAGACAGGCACATGACATGCATGCGCACTTTTTACCCCAATCCACTTCAGTGCAAACTCCGCCCCACAGCTGATTCTAAAGATTTTATTGGTTGTGTCAATTAAAGTGTTGATTTCCTACACTATGCTACAAAAAATGCTAACCCCTAAACCTACCCCACACCTGACCCTAACCTTAACCAGTGAAATTGACTGCACGGCGGGATTGGCATCACTACCCCCTCCTACCCTGCGAATGTCGAGCCCCGGGACGCCCCCGTTGATTAAAGGGGTCATATGATGCGATTTCAATTTTTCCTTTCTCTTTGGAGTGTTAAAAGCTCTTGGTGCATAAAGAAGATCTGTAAAGTTGCAAAGACTAAAGTCTCAAATCCAAAGAGATATTCATTATAAAAGTTAAGAGCCAGCCACACCTACCTAAAACGGCTCGTTCTAACATGCCCCCACATATCTACGTCAATATGTGGAAATATTATGTCTGTCACGCGACTCTGTTGCCCTTCCGGGCTTGAACTGATGGTAAAACTAACAATATTATTAACTGTCTTGATATTTACTTTGAAAGCTGAAGCTCGCGATTATGGTAAGGGGTGTTACATTTCCGACGCGTGCTTGTGGTGTTTGGCCAATCACAATGCACTGGGTCAGCTGGCCAATCAGAGCAGACTGCACTTGTCAAAGGAGGGGGCTTTGTTGATAACGATGTGTTTGAGAGAGGCGGGGCATAGAGGACCTACAATAATATACAGTATTTGAAAAATAATGTGTTTTTTTAACATTAAAGCATGTCAACATATTCTGTTACACCAAATACACAAAATAATGATCTTTAAAATAGCATCATATGACCCCTTTAAAACAAAGCGATAGAGTAAAATCGTTCCCCTGCGCTGTGCTGGGATGGCTCGCGGGAGAGCTCGTGGGTGCAAACTCCAGTCCGAACAGCACTGGCCACGGGCTTTGGGCTCTGCTCTCACGGAGAATATCTACTTATATAGCATATTTTATTTTAGATTAACTAGAAACAATGTTTAATTTATAAAGTTTTATTTGAATATGTAAGTCAATAACAATTGGCTGGAGCCAGAGCCAATGGTGAAAGTCTTTGCGCGAGGAGACCCCGCCCCATTTTGGAGGTTCTGCCCACTTTTGGAGTTCACTCCCCATTTTGGAGATCTCCGGTCTGCAGTTATATCTACTTGGATGCTCGCGGCAGAAACTGAAAACTTTTCAACTTTTTAAGCACCAACGCAGGCGTCAGCCAATCAGATTGCCTTATGCAAATACCTTGGTGCAGACGCTAGCCAATCTCGTTCATGCAACACCAGAAAACTAATGTGATTGGCTGTTGTCACTATGACGGTCACGTCAGCACCAAACTTCAGAAACGCCCTACATCAAGCGTCGACGCCCTGTGTGAATGGTACATTCATGGGTATCGCAGATGACGCTCCTAGAGCTCCCCCTATTGACTAAACATGAAAACATATTTAAGCATAGCTATATGTCATGCATGCTGGTTTAACTGGGCCCAGAAAACTGATTAAAGGTGATTATGTAGGGCAGGCCAATATTAAATAAATACAATAGTGATATTTGCATCAGCTGTCAGTATACAAAAATATCAAATATATGCATATATTTAAATGGAACACCATTACATAATTGAAAGCCAAAGTTTGTCAACTTTTACCAATGAACCAAAACCTTACTCTATAGTATGCTATAGGTTATATAGTGTTGGTAGCACATCATGCCAGAAATAATTACAGTTTGCTGTGACTGGATCCATGACTTTTTAATTTCATGAAAGGCAACTATGTAATTAAGGTAACAAATAAAATCGATGACAGGGCAGGGTTTGTGCTTATCATGCAGTTGGTAGACTTCATACCATATGATCTATTCCAACCACTGATCAATAAAAAGCCCCTTTCACTCAGAGCATTGAAAAAGGAAAACTGCCATACGCAAACACGTCCCAGGATTAAAGCTGGTATAAGGACCTATGTTTCAGACCTCTTCACATAAGGCTGTCCCAGCACTGATCACTGTTGTGTCATCTGCAAATTTTGATAAGGGAATTTGAGCTGTGGGCGGAAATTAAGTCATGGGTAAAAAGTGAATACAGGACAGGGCTCAGGACACCACTGTGGTGCTCCAGTATTCAGGGTCAGATTTCTTGGTCTGACAGTCTGTGACTGTGTTCATCACTGTGTGACTGTGTGAAAATGGAATAAGAACAATGTCATAATTGAATGCTGTCATCATACTGTTTTCAAACCAGTGAACTGCTATCAGATATATTTCTCCAGGGTGTCTCCATTCAGAAAAATACGCACTCTCCAGATCAGGGCCTGTCCAAACGCTAAAACGCTTGTTTTTCAGTTGATCTCAACTTCACTTCAGAAAATCGATTCAGAAAGTTGATTTTTTAAAACAATATTATATAATATGAAATAATGCATGAAATTAGCAAATAAATGACCTTCTTGTTGTTTTACAGTAGACAAAATGACCACTAGGTGACATCCCAACTCCATTAGCTAATTTTAAAACTTAATGCATTGGCTTTGGACTACTGGCCTAATTATGGTCTATTTTAAATGAAGACATGGTTTCACTTTATTTTGATTGTCCCTTAAACACATTCTGTTGACTGTAAGTAGCATTTCTCTTATCTACTAACTCTCTAACTATATATACTAACTATTAGAGTATTAGTAGAGTATTAGTAGACTGGTAGGGTTAGGGTTAGAATAAGTTGACATGTAGGCTGCTTGCAAAGTTACTTATAGTCAGTAGAATGTCTGTTGGGAGACCATCACAAAAAGAGTTAGCAGATATTAATCAAACAGTCTACTAATACTCTAATGAGAGTTAGTTGACATGTAGGTGCAAAGTTACTTAACGTCAACAAGAATGCTCAAAAGGGACCATCAAAATAAAGTGTTACCAAAGACATATGGCTGAAGGGAAAGCAAGTATCAATAAGTGACATTAAAACAAAGTTGTATACGCTAAAGTTTATTGTAAAGTAAAATGTACTGTACTAAAAGTCACAAAGTAGCAGGTCTTAAGCAAAGGCATCTAATGTCACTGATGTCAGTGATGTTATCTGTTCAGTCACTAGGGGGAGCTGCAGTTGTGTCATCTGCTTTAGCTGATCATGCTGGTAGAGAGCTGTATATAGAGTGTGTGCGATTTTGTCTGGAGTCTATTAGCAGGTCTACAGTTATTATCTGAAGATGATGACGAATTACACTAATGATCCATGACACTTTAAAATAGTATGACGTAACACATCCTCCTTCACAGAAATCACGTGACTTGGAAGGTTTGATAAGAGCTCGTGAAAACTACCTGATCGCTGCTGTCTTTCAGTTTGGATGTTAGACATTAATATGAGGAACCATTCTTTCCTTTTTTGGGTTTTATTACTCGTGAACGGTGAGTCACATTTATTTTCATTCATTCAATACTTTTGATTTACTATACTAAATCGGAAAGACAAAATTCGCATTTGCTGTTATTCTCTATGATCTTATTCTCTACAAATTACACTATGAATAAAGACTAAGAGGTTAGTTGTGCACGCGCGTTTCTTGTAGTGAACACTAGAGGTCGCTTTTATTAATATTAATATTGTTATAATATCAGTGATTTTCGTGAAAACTGCTAGAAACACAAATGCATTGGTTATTATTTTTTTTGTATAACAATGTAACAGAAAAACACTGGTCTTTGGTTAAGTTTTGTGATCTGTTGGTCGGTTTGGGTGCGGCATAGAACAGACACAAACAGATCACATTATAAGTCTAGTCATCATATTCCAGATGAGTGATATTCCATTGTGTTGTTTCGACACAAGTCTACCAGCAATAGAAAAAAAGCAGTAAACCACAATCAGACTTCTAAAGTCAAGTAGAAATATTGATGTTTTAACAACAAAGAATCAATTTTACTTGTTCAGATTAATAATGCCACCCCACCCTTAAACATTTTTATTAGATATATTTTTTTTTCAGGCCCTAATCAATTATGAAACATTTGAATGAAAAACAGAAAATAATATTTGAAACCAACCCAGAATAAATATACAAATCAGTCTGTCAGTTGAGTCAAATATAGCCTCTACCCTGCCTATATTTTGTAAGTCGAGGTGTGTTCAGTAAAGTACATGTGAAAATGTTTGCTGAGTCCTGCTGTTATTTAACATCCATTAAAATGTTTGCGAATCCACTTATGAGCCAGTGGTGAAATTGACTTTCGTACCTCAATTTTGTTTTGTCCTGTAAATCCTTTATACCTCTGTCACCTCAGGAGGATGGTGGTTACATTGTATACTATGAATATTGTTGGCCCTCTTACAAATTGCCAGTTATGTTCCTCATTTGTAAGTCATGGATAAAAGTGTCTGGTAAATTAATAAATGCAATGTAAATGCATGATGCATTGTAAATGCAACTTTTTGAATCAAACCCAAACTAAAGAATAATAATGTGCATTTGATCAGATATAACTGCAGTAAAAGATTATGAGATGCATTATTTCAATGCTTGGCCAAAGAGATGTGTCTTTAATCTAGATTTAAACAGAGAGAGTGTGTCTGAACACCGAACGTTATCAGGAAGGCTATTCCAGAGTTTGGGAGCCAAATGCGAAAAAGCTTTACCTCCTTTAGTGGACTTTGCTATCCTAGGTTCTACCAAAAGTCCAGAGTTTTGCGACCTTAGGGAGCGTGATGGATTGTAGCGTGGTAGAAGACTAGTTAGGTACGCAGGAGCAATCACAAGAACTTTGAAATAATCTTTTGGATCATGAATTTGTATTTATTCTAGAATGTTAAGGATAATATTTCATGCTGGTTCTTTGGATTGATTGATTTTCATGCAGTATGTTTTTAAACTGTGCTATTTAATTGAACATTACTAATGTCTGTGCATGTATTAATTTATTTGAGCATGTTTTTGTTTGCAACAACAGGTACAACAGGTCTGTACACTTGCAGTTGTGACAAATGTCACATCCAGTGGCATTTAAACCACTTTTTCTTTTAACACAGCAGTTTACTCATTTCAGTGTCATGATGTGATCCCATTCTTCGCTTATATTACAAAGCTGTACCCCATATGTATATATAAATATAAAAATGGCACTATAATAACAGGACTGTTTGGGTGAATTCACAGTAACATTTGTTGTACTGTAAAACAATGGATTTATTAAGATAATTTAAGTATTTTGTTCTGCAGAAGTACAATACATTCCAGTATTATCATATATAGTACATCAATTTTACCACAATAATGGAGCTAGAATGGAATGATGTCTTTCTCAAGAAACTGCTGTCATTAATGCAATTCACTTTTTAAAGCAAAATATCAAGTTTTTTTCTTTGTTAGTGAATTTATAGTTTGGTTTAGTAAACGGAAATGGCCTCCATATGTCAAGTTAAATATATACTTTTAATATTGTAAATATGTGTAAGCTACTATAAGAATAATCTCAGTTTACAGTCCGTTTCTGTTCGTTCTGCAGGTGTGTTTGCCGTTGATGAAGTGTCAGTGTCATTGATGGTGAGAGATTCTGTCACTCTACACACTGATGTCACAGAAATACAGAGAAATGAGAAGGTGCTGTGGAATATTCAAGGTGAAAACAAATTCTTAGCCGTAATTAACAAAGAAGACAATGAAATCTCAGTACCTGGAAATAATGATGAGAGATTCAAAGGCAGATTGGAGCTGGATCATCAGACTGGATCTCTGACCATCACAGACACCAGAACCACAGACTCTAGAGTTTATGAACTACAGATCAGCAGCAGCAGTGACATCAAACACAAGAGATTCAGTGTTGCTGTCCACGGTGAGTAACTTGGTGTGATCATTATCTGTCTGGAGATGTTCTGGAAAAATCACATTGTTGACTTTTTATGAATAATCATTATTTACTATATGAAATCTTTTCTAAGCAAATATTTTCTTCAAACAATGAAAAAACACAAAGTCATATGATGTCTTGCATTACATTTCTTGATTGGCTGATATTTGGATGACTGATTCTGAACTCATTTATTCCCATAGAAATTTGAATCTGTATTTGAATAGCTGAATCTGAAATCCATTTACAGTTTTAATTTATGTTTTAAGGGGTACAGGAACTACAAATGAGAAACGGGTATACAAATACAGATTCAGTGGTAGTTTAACTTGAATTCTTAAAGCGAGACAAGATCTGACGATACCGTTCTCCAGCATGATCCAAATAGCATCTTGAGCTTCAGTGACCATCTGAACAAAGAGTCATGATGATTTGATAAGGGATCTTAAAAATAGTGCAGAATATAAAAGATTTCTCATTCATTTTTCAACTTTTAGTGTTTTACTTTTTTTAAAAACACTTTCTTTACTATACATGTATATTTAAAAGAGTGTTTTGTGAAAATTACATTAAGGGCATTATAAGATTAATCTTCATTTTAAGCGGGTTCTGTTTGTTCTCATGTATTTGTTGCTGTGACAGATGATGTGCAGTCAGTATCAGTGATGGAGGGAGATTCTGTCACTCTACACACTGGTGTTACTGAAGTAAAGGGAGATGATAAGATACAGTGGAAGTTCGGAGATCAAGGCACCATCGTTGCTGACTTAACCTGTTAACAGTCGCCCCCACTATTTGAGCTCAAACCCAAACCTGACCTACACAAACTAAAACAGTCACAGTTCATCAACCCTCTGGACTACAGACATAACTGAGGGCTCTTTAGAAAGATGATAGTTAAGAGTGTGTCATTCAAGTATAAGAACCTGTTATGTCAATATTGACAAGAAGTGATAAATACCTAAATATTTTTGAAAGTAATGATCAATTAATTTATATAAAAGATATATAAGAAAAAAATATATGCAACTGTGCCAGAGCTACTCACAAAGCAATGAAATCAACACTACGGATCAAGTCAAATTAAAACCTGAATATGGAGCCTCTAAAAGTAAGCTTTTCTCATTAAAGAATGTAAAAATTAAATAGGACATTTAGAGACGTACCTCTGAGACTCTGAGATAAAATGAGAATTAGTAATCAATATGAGTTGTAACACAATATTAAATAATTTACAACTAATCACAATGGTTGAATTTGTAATTTGTAAACACTTAAATTTACACTTTGTCTAAATTTGTCATACTTTGAAGGCACAATGGCACATATCAAGTTACAAACATGACTGGAGATTTATGGTGGCGAAGTTTTATTTCATCATTCCTGATTTTCTATTGTCAGTTAATGCTTATCAGTCTGATCCAAATTTTTAAATCTGTGTTTCGAAACTGGTATATTTTATTACCCACTCTTCACACATTCACACTTTTCCACAACAAATGATATACAGCAGATTGCCTCACACTGTTATCTCTGTCTCTGCTGCTCACATTTAAATGTCTCCACTGCTCGCATCTCTTTACTCTATCTCATATTCTACAATATACTGGTAATCAACATGCACTGCCTTTAGTCGGCAGACATTTACACCTGTTACCTGTAGTTCATAGAGCATTCTTCCTCAAGTGATGATTTTTTGTCTGCAGTCTGCATACAGATATATCTTTGCCGCTGTATCAAACTTAATGTATAGAAGACACAGGCCATATGTGCTAAACAATAATGGTTATGGCAGAAAATACATTTTGCTTGCTGATAGCAGGTGTATATAAGACATGTAGCATAGCATTCGTATAGCACATTTCACACTTGTTTTAAATAACGTCTTAACTATTTAGGGCACTGTTTAAGCAATAAACAGCATTCAGGTCTGGTTCCAATCTAGTACTATGGATAACACTCACTTTGCACTAGGATCAATTCCTCATGTATAAAATCAAAGTTTTGCCTAGTCACTTCACTTAGTAGGCCTAATTAAATTAGCAAAATAGAATGTGAAAGCTGTTTCGTACTGACTTAAAAATTACGAGGTGTAATGTGTGTATTTGATGATCAACTATATAATGGTGTTAAACCTCATAACCCAGTTTAATATGCACACACGCATAAATTATCTATTTGTAGACTGATTTCCAAAACATGCAAGACTGACAAATTAAAACTTTGATCTGTTTTAATCCTTTTAAAGATTTTTGATCTTTCTTTGAACATTGCAACCTGACTGACTTGGCAACATTGGCTTAACCAATGGGGTGAGTTTTTGGCTGGAGTACCAGTTGGGGAAGACCAAGAGGGCAAGACAGGTAGTGGCAGACAGGGAAAGTGTTCAGGGAACCTGTCTGAACACCCTCATTATTTTCGCAGTTCCGAAATTACACAACGCACCTTTGCTAAGGATACAATCATCAAGATTCCTGTAGTACAAACGTTCATGCTTGAAAACATACAAAAAATGTTTGATTGTGCGTTAGAAATAATCCCTATAATCTCTGTAAGCCTCTATTTGTTTGCTGCATCTTTCATCAATATATTTTTTAGCTTTACACTGACTGACTGTGTGCAGTAAAGACTATAGTTTGAGCATATGTGTGCGTCACAACAGCCTGTGGCGCTGTTGGAATGTTTTGAATCACTGGCCAATCAGCGCTGCACAGAGATCGCGGGGAGCAGGGTTATACTGTTCGTAACACTTCAACTAACATGTTAATACGCGTTTTACTACCGAAAATCACCTCGGAGCTACTTATTTTTCTGGAAAATTGTTAATAATTATAATGATCTCTGACTAAATTATATGCCAACCAAGCAGAATTAAGTGATATTTCTCTTTAATTACCACTGTTCGACCAAAAAAATTAATTAATTTTGTAATCTGGGTTATTGCCATGGAAACTAACACGATATCTTCATGACTGAATGTCTCAGTCATCCACACTGCACAAAAACAGTTCAGAAGTTACCGGTTCAATGCTGCATGTTAGGATGTAGAATCCTGATAGGGATCAAAAGTGTGTGGTCGCTTTAATATTACGATGGCAAATATCGAAGGTTGAGACTTTAAACTTTCAAACGACATATTGTTAGTCAAAATTAATTAAAGCTTTATTGCTAAAAGTATACAGTGAATGTAAACTAACACACCTTGGAACCGGCGATGGTCCTAAGCAAGTTAACGGATTAAACAGTATCACTGATGCGAGATGGAGACACATATTTTATCTGAGTGATACAACTGGAGACCTCACCATCAGAAACTTTAACACCGAACACACTGGAGATTACAAAATGGAGATGGAGAACCGAAGTATGATTTTACGCAGGATATTCCGTATTGCTTTTAGTGGTGAGTGGATCACATTTTTTATGAGATTCAGTTATAATCATCATATTAATATCAGTAGGCTACGCGGTGAACCGTTTAGATGCTCAAATTAACAAGTTTACACTAAAATAAAAACATTTAATATAAAAAATACAGTCTGCTGCAGGCAGTAGCCTATTTCAGTTAGTAGGATAAATAAAGTTTCTCAGCGTTTCTTATTCATCTAAGACAGGTTTGAACCTGATGTTTGAAACTAACATATAAATCCAGTGCCAAGAGAAAAGGTTTCAGAACCTCAGAGTAGCCATGTATTTGTTTTGGGTAAAAAAATAAATAAAATAATTATATATATATATATATATATA